>NW_009916989.1:0-26184 GCF_000696875.1 Nestor notabilis
TCTGGCCCAATACTCTCTGTCCAGTGACACCGCGTACGTATTCATGCCTTAGGTACATTTATCTCTGGACGTTGTCGATATGTTATCTGCTTTTCATAGAGAAGCATAGCCCCACATTTCCCAAGCTAATACTGGCATGTGAACAGAGATATGGAAGAGACTATGGCAAATGGCTTATTGATGATACCTACACTGAAGAGAAAAAAAACCTCTCGGAAGTATTTTTCATTGAAGATTCCTCAATTAATCTCTTCTCCAGTATGAACTCTGTTCCTTGTTTGCCTTGGTTTTTCTGTATAAGACTGCATACACTCTCTCACTTTTGGTATGTAAACATGTTTTACTGAAACAACTTCTTAACATATTTTCTCAAACATTTGAAACTTAACCTAAATAGAATTCTCAAATTATCTAAGCCGTACTATGTAAGAATCTCTGCCATATAATACCTTAGCTTCTGTATCACGACTTTTATAATTGCTTTTTATATTTAGGATGGGGATACTGAAAGCTGTATTTTTTGATGCTCATTGCATCACCATATAGTGTCTCTGTTCCGGAATAAATTCAATTGGATCCCAAGTTTACTCCTGTTCATGTCATAATAGGAAAAGTCAGAGTGGGAACACTAGAAAACATGTCCCTTTTGTGTCAGCTTTACAGTTACGGGAATCAAGTATCCACAGAGCTCTAACATAGACCTCTCTTTATAAGCTGGTGCAAAAATACTTGCCACAGTCCAGGCCCTGAAATAAACTGGGCATTCAGCAAAACATGACCATTTTCAAGGTGCAGTCAGGAGTGGAGAGAAAAGATTGCAGATTTTACATCTTTGTCATGTATCTTGAAGCAGGTAACAAAGACTGGTGCTATGCAGATATGTGAATTGCTAGTTTGGTTGTATGAATAATTGGCAGATCCAGGAAATGTAGTTCACTTTCTTGCTGCAAGACTCTTTGATGTTCAACTGAAAATGTATGTAAAGGGAAATCTGGTGCTATTGTTGGCATTTAAACTGATAGGATTTCTTTTCTGACAGCCTTTAGCAAAATGTGATCATTAGCTTGATCAGTAAGCAAGGGTATAAATGTTAAAAAGGTTTTCCAAATGAATAATCTGGTTTTGGTCATCACATTTTAATGTGACTTGGAGAAATACATTGTAGAAGCCCTCATCTAGTCAGCTTCTGCTGAATTACGGTGAATAAACCTCCAAGCAGAGCATTCATAGTGCCAGTTGAATAAAACACTGCGCATATAATATAACAGACCAAGCAAATGACTGAAAATCCCTGCAGTTTTGAATCCTGCTGCCTAAAGTTTTATTTCTGCACCTGCACTTTGGGAAATATTCAGGTTTATTTTTAGGTGAATACCAAAGAAGTTTCATTTCTTCTTTCCTCTGCCTTATTCAGCAAGTTCTTTGCTCACAAAACTCAGTAATTTTTTGGGGGTATCCGTAACCTCATACCTACACCAAAGACAAGCACTGACCTTTATTTTAACTGATAATGGTGTCTAAAATCCTTGTTCTTTATGCTTTTATTGTATATCTCACAGGTTTAAAATTATATAGAAATGAAATTGAATGTTGCTCATCCACCTTTCCCACTGAGAAGGAACCCACTGTATATCTGTGTTGACAATATTTAAAGTACATTTCCTTCCTGGGGAAATTTGTCTCTAGGCATATTGTTTTTAATTGAATGTCTGTCTTAATGCTTACTCTATCTCATTTATGTGTCAGTCGGCAAACATGCAAATTATTACCTGCAATATCACTTTGACAGGCTAAGATGATGCTAGTCCTGTCTTGAATTTATTTCAAGACCCACTCTAAGTTTTTTTGGCAGTTAGAAGTATGTTCGTGTTCAGAGAAGTTAATGATTAATAGTAGTGTGGGGATTTCTCAAAGTGACCAGATTCCTCAGTACATTAGATACAATAACAGGCCATGAGGGAAATCAGGGGAATACTGCATAGAAGCAGTATCTGCTTCAGCTTACCTGAAAACGAATGAGTTATGTGATGGGAAGGTATTACCTGAAAGCTCTGTTTTCATCCAGAGATAGTCCTGAAATGAATCAAGGAAAAAGCTCTACTAGAAATCTGTCTGACTGCCATGGTAAAAGCCAAGATTCATATCCAGTAGATCAGCACCAAAAAGTGTACTTTTACCCCTCTAGCTGTTCCCTAGATACCATTCTCATCAGTGCCACTTCACAATTCTCAAGGGGGAGACAGAGATTTACCTCCGCATTTATCAGGTTTATAATTACATTTACAGAGGACTTTTTTTCCCTTTTTTGGGCATCACTTTTTGCCCATATGTCTCCATTGTGACCCTTCTTTTCAATTAAAAATTCCTTGATTTTATATGGCCCTTACTGAGCCACAGCAAAGGAGCATTTAGAGTTAAATATTTTTGAAGAGCAAGTCATTTTTCTATCCATCTGCTGCTTCTTACTGGGCCCACTATGCTGCCTTCCTGCCTGAGGGGGTCTGGTGTTAGACCTCTGGAAGAATCAGCTTCCCATAGACAGGTTTCCTATGTAAACTAGACTTCCCTGAGAAATCAGGGAGAGAGCCCTGACAAAGTAGAGAAACCATGTTATTATCTGCTGGACTGACTCAGAAAAGTGACAAATGCTGCTGGTAAAGCACTTGGTCAGCTCAGAGCTGCCTTACTGATGGCTGTGCTCATGCATGTCCTTCAGTAGAAAAACCATCCAGCTCTCAAAGTGCATCCATGGTAGCATCCTGCACTGGGGAAACACAGCACTGGTATACTTGTGTCTGGTAATGATGCAGCAGCCTGCTTTTGAAGAGAACTTGTTCACTTGCAGAGACAGACAGAGCAGAGCTTTGGCACTCATCCAGCCCCAGAATTGAAAGAGTGGTTTCCTGACAGTGGGTATCCTTTCTGCCCTGCCACCTCCTTCCCCTACTTAATTAGGATTGCTTATGGATACTGAATATTTTGTCTTCTGTTTTTGGATGCTGCTGTTTCAAGACATTGTCGAGACCAATAAGATTTTGCATCTGTTTTATTACTCTATCTTGTATCTTTCCTTGCAGAGTAAAGTCAGATTTTGATTGGAGATTTCCCTTCCAGCCTTACTGCTGAAGCTGGTCAGGGCTCAAGGACTTTTAGATCTGCATATGGGTTAATTTGTGTCTGTCACTGTCTATATTACTTGTTCTTTACGTATAAGAACTGAATAAGTTTTGTAGGACTCATCACATTTTATTCATCCAAGAAAGCTGTTTGTGTCCAGCAAATAGAAGTATTTATTGTAAGGGTTATATATTCTCTTTAAGTACCTAGTTTAAAAGTATGGACATTTTATTAGACTAAGCAACATAGTCCAAGGCTGAATGCTACAAGAACCACGCCTGCTACTCTCTACATCTGTAGTGCTGCAGCTAGCACTGATAACTAGCAGCAGCCAGAAGAACATATAAGGAGAAATGAAAGCTGTTCTTGAGACAAATTTGAAAGGAGAGGTGGTCTGTCTTTACCATTCTAACTTTTTTCAGTAGCAAAGCATCTTTCTAGGTAGTTCATTAAACTAAAAATATCCTAAATGGTCAAGGTTTTGGGCCCTTCAGGTATGTGAGAGATCCTTAATGACAGGCTGATTTTTTTACAGTTGGTGACAGAAGAAAGCAGACATGAGGCTGCCAAAATGGTAAAAACTGAAATTGCATGAGCCTGCGTAGTTACATAGGAATTGTTGATCTTCTAAATTCTATTCCCCTGTGTTACTGTTACAAACTCATACGCTGAACAGGTTGAATTATTCAACTCTATATGTGTTTCAGGTTAATCTGATAAAACCTACACACCTAATGGCTAAGGCACTTGAGAGATAGCTAAATAAACATTAATGAACTGCTGTAGCTAATGACCAATTTCTGGTATCCATCGCTCAACCTCTCCTCCTCTGTGGTATTACTTCCTTCACTAACGCAAGATAACATCTAGGTGCATACTGAAGTGACAACCACATGAACCACAGGAACAGAACTATAGCTACTTTCAAAGGTAGAAGGTTTAATATATGAGCCTTTTAAGGATCATGACCTCCATCAGCAAAAAAACCCCAGTGCTTTATGAAGGAATGGTTTTGTTCCTAAAGTGAAGCATACAGAAACATAGCTAACCACTGGTTTCATGAGTTCTTAGCTTAGTAAAACTGTCAAAGCAGACAGAAGTTAGTTTCTGTTTTGTTAGGCTAATTCTGAACCACCAAGAAAGTCACCCTGAAAGCCCTAAGCAAACAAAACAGATAACATTGAAAAAATCCTAATGATGGCAAGACTACTAGAAAAGAGGGCCATGTCAGGGGCAATTCTGTTCCTAAAGCAGTATTTACAAAGGCTTTTGAAGAAACGAACAAAAAATAGATGTTTCAGTATAGTGTTAGCTTAGTAGCTGAAAAATTCCTGAAATTTTGGCTCTATAAAATGGGTAATTCCTCTGTAGGTTTCCTATGCAGTCTATGTAACATATCCCTAAATTCAGAAGAGTAACACCTGACCACACTACCTATCAACAAGGAGTGCAAATGAAGCTGTATAGTTAAAGAGACTTTAACTTATGTCCTCGAAATGCTGCTCACCACCTGGGAAACTAGACAGTTGTGTTGGGTGATGCATATCTGCAGCTCTGAACTCTACCATCAGAAGAGCTGTCTGTTAACTACATATAAACAACTATCAGATGATTGTAGACTTAAATCATTAATACTGAGCAAGATTCAAACAAATTGCTTTCATGTAAGGAAGAAGAATGGTTGTCCTAAAGGATGCTGGTTATGTGTTTTTCCCTTTTTTGTTGATGGACGGAATTCCTGTAAAGCTTACGCTATTTAAGCATTTTAGAAGAGCTGGTGTTTTCTAACACTAACTAACTGCTTCCTTTTCAAAATTACAGCAGCCCCAACACTGACTTATCTTTTGTGTTTCAGTTTTTAAGAAATAGTTCCTACCTTATCACCAAAGCTATAGGCTGTTTTACTTGTATGTATAAACAAGAAAAAAAAAAAGGAACTGATTTTCTTTCTTTTACCGACTGTCTATTTCTTTGACTGTGAAGGATGCAATGTTTTCCTTTGAAAGTTGAGGAAATATGTTTTCTTTTCATAGACATCCATATGTTAATTAAGGAACTGCTCTAGAAAAAATACTCTTTCTCTATTGTAAAATTCCAAAAAGATTTATCCATCAGAGCCCTTGCCCTTGGAAGTTGATTATAGTTACATGCCTAGGAAACAATTCAATGTATAATAGTTCTCTAGCCAACAAATGTGACAGTATCCATTTAAATATACAAACAAAATACGTTTCTGATGAGAGAATTTGTTTGCTAATTTTAATTTTGAAATGCATCTTTCCACTTTGTTATAACCCTCCTGTTAAAAACCAGAGGATTATAATGCTAATACCAAGACAAGCTGTAGTGATTCAGACACACATTCATAGTGCTCAGTGAGCTAAAGAATTGCTGATATTCACCCTCTAAACACTCTAAAAAATAAACCAATTTTTTTAGAAGTTACTCAAAACCAGCTTCCACTAGAGCTTCAGTTAACAAAAACTCACAAATATCTTAAATTCCAAATATATGAAAATGAGTCCAAAACTGACTAGGAATGATTAATTTTATGGCTTTGATATGATTCAACTTAAAAGAAAGCATATGTTGTTGCTTAGTATATTTATTGTTACTTCCATCAGTAGCAAACACAACCAAATTTGGATTTACAGAATTATTTTATTTCAGAGAAAGAAGAAGGGAAGATAGAACAGGTGAGCACTGAAAACAGGTCCCCAGACACTAGAATCCTGACCAGTGAAAACCTGCTTTTACAGAGTATCGTAGTCTAAGGTTCATTTAAAATAAACAGTGTAAATTTGACTAGAAATAATTTTAGATGATGTAGTATGCTATTTAAAACATGTTATTGCCTAGATCTGTGGAAATATGATGAGATAAATTATGCTTTCAGTGATGTGAGACTAGAACAGTATTACTCCAACACTGCAAAATGCTGCCAGAAGTGTGGATGTATATGTGCAAAAACAGCTCCACTGGCTTCACGGACATTACCAACACTGAGCTGTTTCTTAAAGAGTTTCTTGTGCTGTGGCTGGCATTGCTCCACATATGATAGCTACAGATGGTGCTTTTATACAGACGAAGCCCAACATCCTCGGGCAGATTTGTTACCAAAATGAACAACAAAAAGCTAAACTTCATACACCCTTTTCTATGCGGTTCTGTTTTGTTTCTTGCATCACACACATCACCACAGCACAGCTATTCCCTATCTGTGTGGCTTGTCTGCATCAGTGCTGCTGGGTGTAGCACTGTCATTGCTAACTGAAGGGGAATTGCTACTTCAGGTAGTGGCACCAGAGTGGCAGCCATGGAATGTAACTATGTGGCTGTTGCATTCAGCAAAGAAGGTAGCACCAATGAAGAGAGACCTCACCTCCAAGATCAAATCTTTTGAGAAGAGACTTTAATATGTCCTTCTTCAGCACATTTCTGGTACACTTTTCTACTTGTTTGCAGAAAATGCACTATTACAGTGTTACTTTGTGGACTATGTTTTTAAGAAGCAGAGTACAAAAAGCTGCTACAAACCCCAAGGACTTAAGATTCGGGAATAACATGACTGAGCTGAGGAATTAAACTCTGGAGGTCACTCTGTCATTATGACAATAAGGGATTTAGTCTTGATCAGGAGTGATAGATCTCAATATCTATTCTATGGGAAGAAATAGTATGGAAGATCCATTACTGAGTAATACTGTGGATCTATTTAAATGTAATGTTTCAAAATCTAGATTTAAGAAGTTCTTTGTAGATGAAAAAAAGCTGTGCCCATAAAATGTACAATAGGACAGATTAAAGGTTTATTTTAGAAACCTCCTTCTGTCCCCTGCTTCACAGTAATTTCAAGTAAAATCATCAGTTTGGACTGCACCTAATGTGTCTGTACAAGGAAAAAGAATAAGAAGTATGAAACCAATAATTTTGCAGACTGTACTATAGTTCGTGTGCTGTCTTAGTCCATGTATAATTTATTGTTTCTTTTGCACTGTAAAGCAAAAAGGTAAAACGTCTTCTTGCAAATAGGATACTCTCTTCTGTCTCCTTTTCTCCTTTCCCATCACCCTCTCTGATCAACAGTGGGATCCCAAATCACATTTGTTTAAGTTATACCTTGGACAAATCTGAAAAGAATTTTGGAGGTGGGGTTAAAAATAAATAAATAAGTAAATAATTGTTAACCAATGAAATTTATTTGCTGAATATCAAAAGCCGGCGACAAGCAATGAATATGAGAGAGCTTTGTAAGAACAAGTCAGAGGAATCCTTTCAGATGGAAAGCTTAAGGCACTACTTATCATATTCTCTCACAGCATTAGAAAACAAACAATCAAACAAACAACAAAAAAAAAACCCCTCCCCAAACCAACCAAATGGTTCCTTCTGTCTGAAAGCGTTGTCTAGTAATGGTACTGGAAAGCAAGAGATGTGAAAAACAAAACATTGAGGGTTCAAAGCCAATGAACAACTATGAACAAATAACTTGGCTAGTTCTATAGAGCAATTCTCAAGGACTTTTTCCACCAGATGCATCACATCAGTGTGTGCTATTAATTAATTCCTTCTGGCCATTAAAGTGAATGGGAGAGTGAATTTACCAGGAATACAATCAGGCCAAGTCGAGTACTTTTAAATGTCCTCCTACCTCACTAGCTCTGAATAGTACTGAGTGCTATGTTAACAAACCTCTTCAGCTTCCTGCAATCCTAAAGGGAATTTCATATGCCAGTAAAAGCTCAGTGTATTTATTAGAGCTGTTCAATTTGCATTTGTGGAAAGAATTTCACAGCTATATTTGTAAAGATTTTAAGTTCGCTAAACAATGGCAGCCATTGTTGACATCAGGAAGCACTGGCAGCAGGCATTTAGCAACTAGAGCTATGTATTATTTATGCTGTGTAAATCTTTACTCTGATGCTAAACAACACTTCAAAATGCAATCAGTGTTATACCATATATTTCTCACAGAAGCTCCATTGTATGCACAAGAGCCTTCAACAGCTGGCACTGCTATTCCTGGCATGGTCCTGGACAAGACAATCTTTTAGAAGCTCATTTTATCAGTGACCAGATATAGAGAGTTTAATAACAATAATTCAAGAGAGGCAAGAGTTAATGCAGGTAGAATGGAACATTTTCTGAAAGGCTTTTGCCTTCTGCTATGGGCTATTTCACTCAGACCTCCCACAGAGTCAGCTTTCTACGACTGTGGATTTCTTTTAGTCTTAATTTAGAACCCACAGAATACTAACAAGTCAGATAAAGCATCCTCTCTCATTTTTCTCTCTGTCCTAGTATTATGAGCCTACTCTGAGCTTGGTTCCTTCTTGTAAACTCCTCTAAAAAAGCTTGCAATTTTCAGTGGGATTTAAAGACTTGATGCTTTTACCAGAACCAGCTGGTGCTGTTAAAAGAGCAATTAAGCGCTTCCTCCTGCAGACTTTTCTTCAAGCACTGGAAACCAGGATGATTGCTGAGAACCTTAGGCCAGGGGAAATACCTGCCAGGAAAAGTTAGGTAGCAGGGAGGGAAAAAAAGCAAGCTCTGGAGGGAATTGGAATCAAAACTCAGACACAGAGTTGAATCATAAATTTTTTATTCATCCCTTGAGTCTGAAAAGACAACTTAAATGACTTTCTAGATAGATAACTGGGAGTCTCTATTTCCCATCCCTAAAATATTCCTCAATTACTCAGTATAGTAATTCTGTATTCCTGAATAAGAATCACATAAGGAATTGTAGCCATTTACTCCTCATTAGAATCGTACTGACACATATTTCAAATATTGTTTCTAGGATTTAAAAAAACCCAACAAAAACTACATTAAAATTTCAGCAGCTGAACTTCAAAGACATTATATGTAGTGTCATGAACATGCTTTTAAAGAAAGACGCGTCTTTACCTTATGACTAAAAGCAGTACAATGGAGAGTCTTGTTTCATCCATCTCCCAGACCATGTTCCTAACCTGTAGGTTTTCTGCTCTCTCTCCTCATTTCAAAGCTTCATTTTGCTGAGGAACAACCAATGGAGAAGTAAATGAAGCTGTAAAAATTTGTCTTGAGCATGAACAAGTTACCACACACTATCTGGTCTGCCTGGATTTGCAAAGGTCTGTTTGCAAGAATACAAAAGTGAAGGTTAAAAGTAGGACTGTGTTGTTTAACTGACCTTTACTTTGGCTACCAAACAGAAAAATACACTAAAGAAGGAAAATTGATAAGGGTTGATTTAATCATTTCCCTGTCCCCACTTTTTTCTACTCTCCAAAACAGTAACTGTTGTCAAACAATACATTCACTCTTTACCATGTACAAGTACAATAAGAATCTCACTGGATATCTAAGAGGACTTTAATTTCACTGTGTTCATTAGCTTCTGTGTTCTTTGTTTCCATGTCATAGAGTGTGCTGTGACAGTTTGTCTGAGTATATCCAATGTGGAAAGAAAATGAAGGCTCAGATTTCCCAGTGTGCTAGAGGAAATGTAGTATTCAATAGAAGCAGCACTCATCGAGGTTGTGTCTGCCATCCTGATCTCTGTGGACACTTGAAATAGTATTTAAAATTGATGAGTGTCAGTATTTCCTTGCTGTAAAGCATGCAGGGTTTGTAAGTTGATCTGTTCTGTTACAGAATTTAGAAGACTGGAGCAGGAGAGATGACACATGACATAGGTATTAAAACCCAACAAATTTTGTGTTATCTGCAAAACTGCAAGCACAGAGTAGATGAGAATGAACAATATTGAGGATGCTTCAAAAGGAGTTGTAGATAAATGATGGACCCTTTGGAGTATCTAGAGAATTTATAAAACAGCTTAAAAGGTAAGCTGGAAAGAGGGAGGAATGCACATTGAGTCCTAGGGGAATTATACAACCTTCTGGCAAGAATCTCTTTAGAAAGCTTCATTGGAAAATATCACAGAATTAAAATAGAAGGAAAAGAAACCCTTTCAAACTAAGGTTTAATATAACAACAACAACAAAATCTGAGCTACCTGAGTGATCACAGAGGTAATGGGCTTCAACCAACGCACATGAAAAATCACAGAATTATATGATAACCATAGAAAAATACTAAAAATGAACCCTGTTTTAATAAATAGGAAAATTCTTTTCAAGTCATATTAGCAGATCTGTGGTTGGATAAGAGTTTTGCCAAGTGGTTCCATACTTGGCAAAATCTCTATCATTAGGCTTACAGCCCTTTCTTAAAGGGGAAACAAAATTTAACTGATGGGGATGTGATAATGAAAACAGTGGGAAGAAGGGCAGTCCATAAAGGAAAGGAAAAGAAAAGGAAATGTAATTCTGGGCAAGTAAGACTTAATAAGCCAAGAATAGGGCATGGGAGAAGCCAAAGTTTGGGCATGGAGGTGACTGTTTAGTTTTTAATTCAAAGAAGAAAATAAAATCCCTATTATATTCCACACCAACAAAATGCAATCAAGTCCCAATATATTTTCTCCATCAAAAAAATGCCAAACCAAACAGGTTTTGGAAATCAGTTTTTAGCAAATCTCTACAATGTGTGTTGTCTGAAACTCTTCAGGAATGCTGTTATATTAACTGGCAAACCACTGAGTACCCTTAGTTACACAAACACGGTGCCCATGGAGGTATATGAGGACTGGAGATGTATAAATGTGGGGATGTATAATAAACTTCTGAATGAGGTCATCACGATTTTCATCTGAGTGTAGAAATTAGCTGCAAGACTTTCTTATAGTTGAGAAAAATATTGTTAAAATTAAATTAACCAGCAGCAGAATAATCAGAATGACACTATATATTGCTAGAAAGTACTTGACAATACTTTAAAAGGCAAGTGATAGGTAATTCTAAATCAATGAGACTGCCCAATGTCACACAATCCTGTGAGAGCAGGCAACTGCTTCAGAAACAGGATATATCTGAGAAAACATCCAGTACACACACTGCTTTGCTATCTGCTAGGCATGTACGGGGTTTACTAAACAGAAATGACAACCTCTTGATACTTTTCACTTCTATAAATAAATTTGGCAGTAGTTATTTTTATAGTATATTTGCCAAAGACTGTATACTTAAAATTTAGTAAACTTTGTATTTAGAATGTTACAAAAAGACTCATAAGCATGTTCAGAGAAAATTCCTTCCATTTGAGGAGGTGGACTGCTCACATGCCAGACAAACTGGTTGTGATTCAGCTCATATTGGTACAGAAGTACAGTCTTAGTGGCAATGGGACTGTCAACTTGGCAACAGATGGTTCAAGCAAACGTAGGGTGTTATTGTCCCTCCTAGGCTATTGTGGTAGAGAGACGAACCAAGAACACAGGCAATCTGAGCAAGCAAGTAACACTGTGTGGCATCTGTAACAGCATCTCTCCAAAGCACATAAAGGTGGACAACTAGAGGTGGGCCAAGAGCACCTTATTCCCTTCCGCGAGTAGCCTTCAGGACAATGGCTCTGGTTACTCACCCATCCATCCATCCATCCATCCATCCATCCATCCATCCATCCATCCACTTCCATAGGCAAGAAGTCTGTCTGGGCAGAGTAGGTACGTGCACTGATGTTGCTTCCATGTTTTGTTGTACATCTCTGGGTCACCTTTGGCAGAGAACAGGATTC
This sequence comes from Nestor notabilis, assembly GCF_000696875.1. Taxonomy (NCBI): domain Eukaryota; kingdom Metazoa; phylum Chordata; class Aves; order Psittaciformes; family Psittacidae; genus Nestor; species Nestor notabilis. Next base: position 11,743 of record NW_009916989.1, read on the forward strand.
ATCTCCCAACACCCCTGCCCCTACAGGCAGGTGTCATTTCTTGTTGCTAAGGAGGAACTTAGCCTCTGATGTGAAGAGGTTTTGGTTGGGGCTGTCAAATATAAATGAGCCAGGCTTCTCTGGGTTTTAGACTTGTCATTCTGTTTTGCCTCTTAAAAAAAAACAAACCAACATCTTCTGCCAATTAAAAGTAAAGATGTTAACCCCTTTCTGATAAAAGTAGTATTTTATTCTTTTACTGCATACACAGCCTTTGGTAACTGTTTCAATTGCCATTCAAGGAATTTGTCAGGTCCCTACAGGTAGAGGACTTCATAGGATCTCTTACATTTAACTGTCTGAAGATCATGTAGCTAACCTTGGCTCTTGCTGTAGCTTTTAGGGAGATATGGTGACTTTTGGAGAAATGGCATAAATTATTCTTCCTGGTGTCTATTTTTTTCCATTGAGTAAGGATGACAGGTTTACACTTAACACTGAGCTTTAAGATGGCCTGGCATATTAACTGCCAGAAAATAAGGGAGTAAAACCATAATCAGTTGCAGTTGCAGACTAAATAATATATATCACTTTTACATTGGAATGATCCAGCATCTTAAAAGGAGATATTAGCCAGGTTCCTTCTGAATACATTAATAGAACTTGTTCCAGCTACTGAGGTTCAGAAAAGACTTATATTAATACCATTATTTTTTACATTGCCAGCAGAAATGTCTCCTATACTTCCTTCAGCGATTTAACTATTGGTAGTGAATATCCCCTGATTCTAGAACCTTCCTCTTCAAAATCTCTGAATTTCTTGTGCAAAGGTTAATCCTGTTCTCCCCAGGTCCTTTCTATTGTTGGATTCTTAGGATGCTCTTATATAGTTCGATTTAGTTTAGTTAGTACACTTTGCTTTTTACCTTGTATTGCCCGCAATTAGCACTGCAGTGATAATCTTTTTCACTGCACACACATGCAGGCAAGAATGTATCTTTCCTAACAAAGAAAGAAAACACATATTCAGTTTTAACAATAGCAAAATGTGTCTAGACTCCAAAAATTAACAGGTTTTGGTTCCATATCCCTCCCCCCAAAATCTCAGACCAAGTTCACATCATGAGATTAATTTTCAAGGGAGTTGGGGATTCACTGGATTCAAGCTAGAACTGTAAAATATATGTGAAGGAAGAAAATTCTTTCCTAAACCATAGTTATATAACTCATACATTTATGATGACTTGTCTCTGTAAATTGTGTTTACTATTAATGTGATGCAAAAAAAATCTTTTCTTAGAAAATGGCAAGATTTTTTGTTATGAACTGACAAATATTTCAGCCATTCTGAAAGAATTTCCCATGCTGCTTTAGTTCATAGTGGCATAAATGCAAAGTAGCATGAACCAGCATGGTGCCTTCAGCGATGCCTAACTGTAGGACTCTGCATAGCACTGTCTGTAATGGTTAGGGCAAGATTTATTTGATCAGTTGGAGTTCATTCACTATGAAGTCCTATGGACATTTAGGCAATAATCTGCCCTTGTAGAAAAAACTCCAGAACCTAACGTACTCGTATGTATACATAGATCTAAACTCTTCATAAAATGGCCAGGGGGTATGATATTTATTTTTTTGTCACTAGGAATTTGTACATGAAGCTTGGATTCAAAGTAATTTTCTAATTCTTCTAATATGGAGAAGAGGTTTGATCCCAGGACTCCTAAATCCTGTGGCACTGAGAGGGATCTCAGGCCGTCACATTTGCTTTCGCTACCCGTTTGCTTACTACTGCAAGATTTTAGTCTCAGGGTTCTCAGTAGATGAATCTTAGATATATTTGTTCAAATATTCACTCTGACTTCTCCGATTCTCCTTCTTCTACTGTCAGTGTCACCTTTTTTCTTTATCATCTCAAGATCTTTAGCTCTATCTTATCTATATATCTGTATCATCTCTAGAGCTGTATGTAGTGAATGGATCATTACTGGTAGTTTGTCAGTCACCTGCTGGCCTGCAATGACTTGTGAGACCCTTGCAGAGCTGATACAGCACCTCTCTAAGTAGCACTGCTGTTACTCAGTAGGAATTTTGTACAGTACAAGAACCTATAGACTGGCTAAACCAAAGTATTACAAGAGAGTTTTAAATAGAGTGTAGTCAGTGGGTGCCTGTGGCCTCATTTATTTTTGAAAGACTGTATTGATGTATCTCCTCCCCAGAATTCAAATGGAAATCTGGGAGAAGATCCCTTGAAAGACAAGCCAGAGAATGAGGGAGACCCTCTTTACCCCCTGCATTAACATTTCAACCTTGCCTCAAGTGCTTAGTACTGAGTTCGAGAACAAGGGAAATGATGTCCTGAGGCTTCAAGGCACTACTTTGCCTTTGTTCCGACTTAGGCCATCCTGTCTATACAGATCACTGTGCTTTAGGAGGAAAGACTCCCTCATGTCCTAAGAAGGTAATAACTTCTCTTCACATCATCACTATCTCAGCTTAGCAGTTGTACTGTTAATTGACCTTTGGTGTCTCTGGTACCAGAGACCATGCTTTTACCTCTCTTAACAGAGACCAACGTTTACCTTTTAGTGCCTACTGTTGGTTAGTGACTCCTCAAATCTGATGTGAACCAACAGATCAGATAGTAGATTATGAGACCAAGGTTAATCATCTACAGCTTGTGTTTGATATCAATAGTTGTCTGGAGGTTTTTTGGTATGGGTTTTTTTTTTTTTTTTGGTGTGTGTGTGTGGTTTTTTTTGTTAGTTTTTTTTGTGTGTGGTTTTTTTTGTTTGGTTTTTGGTGTTTTTTGTGTGTATTTTTTTTGTTTGTTTGTTTTTGTCTTTCCTTTTGCAAGCTTCTGTTTGGTATTTCATAAAACAACAGGAAAAAATTAGAGCAATTTACAGCAGTCACAAAATTGAAACTCACAAGAAGTCGATAATGGATAAAGTTTCCAGTCCAACTCTACATAATGACTTAGATAATTCAAGGCCTGAGAAGTTTCAGAATCTCAATGTTAGTTTGTAGTTTTTCAGTGGGAGTTTTCACCCTGAGGCAGGCACTGACTAAGCTAACACATAAACCTCCTAGGCAGTTAGTTGCCTGTATGGGAACCAAATACACTGACTGCTATAGAAAACAGTTTTATAGGTAGGGCTTTCTGAAAGCCAGGGAGAGAGGGAGGGGGTGTCACTCATGGATGTCCCAGCAACATGTGTGTCCCAGATCACATGTAAGGGAGGTGCAAGAAACTTTCTTGGTAAATTGGTAGATTGGTATACATTTGTACACATTGGTAGATTGACCCCTAAGTATCAGTGATCCCAATTATTTGGTTCTAGGGGAAGTTAAAGGTTGTAACCTTTAGGATTCTCAGCTTTGTAAACAAAGTGGACTTAAATGTGTTGGTATTTTACACTGAATGCTACATAGATGTACTGCAGCCCAACAGGGCAGGTCTTGGGGCAGCAACATGTGCACAAGAGGAGTGGTAGATGGAGCATCAGTATGGACTGGCTTCACATTTCTTATCTAACTTCATGCTAACTTCTCTCCACTTCTGACACTGTACACTGTTAAGTTGGTACATTGAGTCTGCAGCATCACACTAATCAAGTAGATTCATTGCTCTATAGCTCTAACATTCACATTAAAGAATGACAGCTACGTCTGATTGGGATTTACAAGTTTTGACCCTGACTTGAAGTTGAGTGTTTATTTTGGCAAATTTACGCTCTGAAAGAAGACAGGGATGTAATGCTATCAGTGCTTAGAGCTATCACCTATAGCATGGTATTCTCAGACTGAACACCTTTAACAGAATACAACACAAAGGAAATTACAAAGCTCATTGTCTCTGGATATTTTTAATATCTGAGAAACAGTCAATTTCAAAATTAAATACAACTTGATATTATTTGTGATGTGTCATATAAAGCATAGTTTAGAAGCTTCAGAGATTTGTAGAATTCTCTAGTTTGGCATGTACAGGTCTGTTGTATGATTTATGAAATGTAAATTTGACTTCAGTTTTTTGCTTATGTTTCATAAATCAGCAAGTTTTGGGTTGCTTATTAGCAATGAAGAAGCACCAGACCACTGATTTGATAAAACACATTCACTTTCTTTTATTTTCATTTTATCCCCAATATATTTCAAGCCATTTCAAAGTTGAGTAAAGAGACACTAAACCAGTGTTTATTTCCCTTTTTTAACTGGCTTTGATTAAATGTACTTCATATTTATAATTATCTGAATTATAAGACTGCACTGAGCCCAGAGTGTAGGATTGGATTGAAATATCTGATATTTATGGAAAAGACAGCACATTTCTCAGTAGAAAGTGATAATCTGGATGAGTAACACACATCTTGCTGATTATCAGTCAAGTTGAGATGTAATTTCAGTATGCTGACATTTCTTGGTGTTCATATAAGGGCAAGTGAGTCAGTGGCAGGGGGCTAGAAAAATGAAACTTATTTTTAGTTCTCCATCAATTTATTTTTCATTTTGCACTCAGGTACACAGTAAAGTGAAAGGGTTTGAAGATTCTATACATGGTACAGTCTGAGAATTAATTTCCCATATGGAAAAACAGTGATATCTTCTCTTTTAATAGGCACAGTATTTATTCATGAAGTTACTGTGTGCCAAACAGTATTGTGTGTCTTTTCATAGACAGAAATGGAGTTCACATGTGCAAAGTTCATCATCTGCTTGTATCTTTGCTGGCTAAGAAACTTGCCTTGCTCTAACAAATTATCACTTCTTCCAGTCTTATAGTCAAAAAATCTCAGCTGGTTTTGAATAAATTTGGTCATCAACCCCTTAAAGTCAATGGAAGTGAAAGGCCCACTTTCTTATGAGACTCTCAGTGGCAAATACGAAGAACCCAATTTCTTAAATTTTTTTCCGAACTGTGGTGGCAGTATCCACAGACAGGGAAAATGTTTAAAATTAAGTGAATCATAGAATCAGGGTGGAAAAGATCTCTGTGATCATCAAGTCTAACTGTAAAAAATCAGAAACTTTTCAAAACCCAAAAACTTTATAAAAAATAATAAGTCATCATAGTCCCTGGTGAAATAGCTGTCCACTTGCATTTTTTTACATGAACCTGTAATGTCAAGAACTGAATTGATGACATACATAAATATAAAATATCACATTTAGTTAATATTTAGTATTTTATACCTCTAAGACACATTCTTTGTTTAACGAACAAACTTAACAAAAACCTCACATTAATTAAAAGAAAGTTTTCTTGTTGCTGGGTTGCCTTCTTGAGCAACTTTGAACAACTAGTACATTAAGTTCTTTTTGCCACCAAGATGTGTATTAGGGCATACATGTGTGTAAGCTATTTGTTCTCTCTTTTTTTTTTTTTTTTTAATGAATAGAACCTGTGTTGGGAAGGTGGGAGGTCAAAAGTTCACATCTTCCTGAAGAATCATCATGAAAAATGAGTGCACACAGACCGGTGTAGTGAAACACTTTATGTATAGTAAAGCAATATTAGAAAGTAGCCTGGTGAAAATCTTGTACAATTTTCAGAATGTTTCTGTCATATTAAAAATAAACAAAGAATATACAATATATTATTTTATATACATAATTGAAAATCAGTTCCTCCCTTCCCTACCTGTTAATCTTGAAGTTATACAAAAATCTTTGTGTCTCCTCTGGTGGTGATGATAGCTCTAAGGCTGTATAAAGATGCAGGAAATATAGCTCCCAGTCTAATTTTTAGGTGTTACTAATCAAATGCTGTAAAAGAAACGCAGAGCCATAAGCATGAATTCCAATCTCAAATATGCTTGTTGTTAGCCTCTATACTAAGAAATAGTCTGTAGACACTGCAATAGCAGAATATGTATTAGAAATGATATTCTAGAAATAAATTTATGTAAAATGCATTATTTCTAACATTTTAATGTATATATGTACGTATGTTAACAGTGAGGAACTGACATTCATTACGTATGGGTTTTGTACATTGTTATGTATATTCCAACTCTACCCAAAAATCCCAGCTGAATTGTCTTTGTGTTAGGTACTATAAAGATATATACAGAAGAGGAATTTTTTTCACAATGAGACCAGTCATTGAAATAATCTCCCCAGGAAAGTGATGGATTCCCTAGCACTGGACACTTCAAAGACTTGGTCGGACAGGATGCTGGGACATCTAGTCTAGGTCATGTTTTACCTTGAAAGGTTGAACCAGATGATCCCTGGGGTCTCTTCCAACCTGGTATTCTGTGATTCCATGATTGATTCTATGTAATCATTATAGAGTCTTTGCAATGAAGATTTTCGCTCTGACCTTACAGAAATTGGGATAAATAGAATATTGGCCCTTTACTGAACAGATAGGGAGCTGAGGCACAGAAAGATTAAATGGTTTTTCCTAGAATACATTACAGAAAAGAGGTATGGTGAATTTTATTTTAGGTCTGGATATGGCAAGAGCTTCTCATTGTTTTAATAATTAACTATCATGGTATTATTTTCATATATAACCTCTCAAGACATGATAGGATCTTGTTGCTGTTATCCTATTAGATCATCAAAGTGTTATCAAGCTCCTGGGAACTGGATCTCTAGGAACTGATTCTAATTCAAAGTGTGACTTTGACCAAGTTCTGCTACTGATTTCAGTTCATTTCACAATTATCCTGAGTAAAGCTTTGGGCTTCTATATACAGAAGTGTAGGAGGCATAGCATTACGATAAGGTCTTATGATGTAATAGTCTTTGGATTTCAGGCAGGTACCACTTCTTTTTGTGCCTATACTATGCCTTCTGCCATTGACCCACTGGTCTGTTTATTCATTTGTCAAAATTTATAGTGTAAAAAAGCCTATCATTTTGGTCCCCCTTTATGATCAGAGAAGAAACTGGGTTAATAGAGTCTCTAGTATTAGATGTTTCACCCTAAAGTTAATTTTAAAATTGGACAGCTGAATCTTGTCTTTAGAGTATCAGCTTCTTTCCATTGACTGTGAATATCATACACAGTATCTGTCTGAAATGTAGATGTCTGAAATGTCTGAATGAGGTAGTTCCCACCTAAGACCTGTGACATTTATGAAAACAAAGTCTTCATTATAAAGTCAATCTCTATAGGCTTCTGTTCAAAAGTGAATTTCATACACTGGGAAGAAATCAACTATCTCTTGTTTCTATGGAATATATGATCCTTTAAATTGTAAAATTCTACCTTCTATAGAGTTACCACTCCCTGAGGAGTGAATGGGGTGTTTAGCTTAGCTATGTTCATGTAGGTACTCAGTATACAAAGGTTGAAATACATTAGCCTGCTATTAATGCATGTTACTGATACATGTTTCATCATACCTTGAGAAGTCTAAACCAGCAATTTTTCTATGGTCTCAGTCCTTAAGGATATTCATTATCGTGGAATCATAGTATGGATTGTGTTGGTAGGGACCTTAATGATCATCTAGTTCCAAGCCTCCATCCCCCAAGGGCAGGACACCTTCCACTAGACAAGGTTGTTCAAAGCACCATCCAGCCCAGCCTTAAAGATTTCCAGGGATGGGGCATCCACAGTTTCTCAGGGCAACCTGTTCCAAGGTTTCACCACCCTCACAGTAAAGTGTTTCTTCCTAATAACTAATCCAAATCTACTCTCTTTCAGCTTAAAGTCATACCCCCTTTTTCTGTCACTACATGCCCTTGTAAAAAGTTCCCTTACAGATTTCTTGCAGGCGCCATTTAGGTATTGGAAGATTGCTATAAGTCTCCCCGTAGCCTTCTTTTCTCCAGGCTGAATCGCCTCAACTCTCTTAGACTGTCCCCATAGGAGAGGCACCATCCCTCTGATATTCATAACGTGTTTATCTTATATTCCTCTAGCAATTATAATACTATTCTGGCTATCCCTTCTCTTCATTTACAAATGAAAAAACATATGAGGCTCTGAGTCAGGCCGACTCGCACCTTCATGTTCCATATGCGAACAATTTGTAAAAGAGATGCAATGTTAATGGTTGTATAACACCAGAACAGTAATTATTGACCACTTAGAAAAGAATAAACTGAAACAGAAGAGCTGCACATTTTTGAAAAATCTGATTGTGTGGGTTTAGAAACTCCACTAATGAACTTTTCTTGAAACAAAAATAAAAGGTCAGCTGTGCTGCTTAGACATCGTTGCTAAAGACCTACTTACTGCATTTTGCATCTCCAAAACAAATATAATAGACTCTCAGGCTAAATATTCTATACACTGTGGAGAACACTGAATGCTGAAGAAAAATATTGTAAGGGCATGAGAAGGATGCATACTGGCTGTAGTCCAGCTCCCCATTTGTAGATTATTGCTGTAAAATTTCCATATACTTCCCCTGTGTACAATGAAAAACTGTGTAAAGTGATACTTCTGGCTTTGAATGAACTAACAGCACCAGGGAATTCTTACAATAAAATGGAAGAGGGCAGCTTATACAGTTCAGTCACTTTTTCCCTGGAAAAATGGATACATAAAAATATTTCTAGAGGTCTGCCTACAATATTTTCTTAGTATATTTAAACCTTGTTCCCAGACATTAGACAACTTTGCAAAATGTGGATCTGGGTACTGGCAGGCCTGAACATGCTTTAGACGTTACTGAACCTTTTAAAAGCTGTGGCATGCAAGGAGTCCTTTGCAGACCTGCATTTTAAGTGAAGGATTTACTTAATACTAATAACAATACCTTACTAACATTCAGGCCTTCAAACTGAAAAGTAGACAGTGGAGCCCTATTTACAAAGGCACAGTCCTCAGAAAGTAGATAGAGGTAATTAGCTGGCTTAAAAAAGAAAATTAAAACATCTTTTTCCATAAGCAACATGTACACATACTTAAGGTCGACACTTATCAGTGAATGGGAAGATTTAACATCCTGAAACTCAAAGAAAGCTACTGGGTTTACTAAACATATAGCAAACTTTATGTCCAAGGTCAGATTCACAACGGTGTTTAGATTTGATTCTATTTAATGTAGCAGTTAGGAGTCAAAATGCCTGTGTGGACTGGTCCTAGAGGACGTGGACATGCCCTCTGGTATGGTTTGCATGAGGTGCAATTTAGAGTGTGTTATTGGGGTGTGAAAATCTTTATACAGTCCATCCACAGAGCACAGCTCAGAAATACCAGGTAGGGTACATACTGCTAGGAAGGTGACTAATGACTGGATCCCTGCAAAACAACTTAAAAGGCAAAATGCTTGTCTTAAAAATCTGACCAGTTGAACCACAAATTGTGAAGTGTATATTTTGTTTCACAGACAGCAGATATAATTTATTAAAACACACAACAGTAAAGTTCAGGTGAATAAAAAAGTCTTTTCCGTCTTTAGGTTTTTTGCCATGATCTGATGAAGAATTTTTCTTTCTCACACATCAGTGCAAACATACATACCCTGAAACACCTAACCATAACTTAAGAGTTATGACTTTCTCTAAGAGACAGCACAATGAGGCCACAACCCGGGGGCCCAGGATTATACAATATTGACTCTTCCTGATGGTGGCTGATTACAGCACAAACATGTGCGCCTCTGCTCGTGCAGCAGAAGAAGGTGGTTTAGGTTTTCTCTGTTACTTTTGCTCAGCTTGATGTTTAATTTTTTTTCACCTCTAATGGAGCTTTTCTTTCTCACTCATGATCTCAGAGTATTTATAAGCTAGGGGGTTCTTTTAAGGGAACTCTGTATAAGGTGATTTAGGTTTCCTAAAATCCTGGGGTTTTCTTAGTTTGTTTACCAAGTAATAGTAAATAAAGCAGAGATTATTTGTTGGGAGAGGCAGAATTATTAACTGAAAAAGACATATGCTTTTTATCCAAATCCTTTTTGCAAAATTCTCAGTTTTGACATGTTGTAGTGGCTGAAATATGTTATTTTTATGAAGTAGTCTAGAATTTTTTGCTGTTGATATTTTCAAGTTATATAATTTAATACTGTGTATTTTTTTAATATTCATGTAATTTTCTACGTGTATAAATTTGTGTGGAAGTGAAATGGTGCATCTAATTCTTACGATTAGCATGGATCATGTTGTTTCTTTAACCATTTATTTCTTCAGTGAAAGTTACAAAACAAGAGAAAAATCATAGTATCATAGGATAGTTAGGGTTGGAAAGGACATTAAGATCATCTAGTTCCAACCCCCTTGCCATGAGCAGGGATACCACACACTAAACTATGTCTCCCAAGGCTCTGTCCAACCTGGCCTTGAACAACGCCAGGGTTGGAGCATTCACAACTTCCTTGGGCAACCCATGTCAGTATCTCACCACCCTCACTGTAAAGAACTTCCTTATGTCTAACCTGAACTTCCCCTGTTTAAGTTTGAACCCATTACTCCTTGTCCTACCACTACAGTCCCTAAAGAAGAGTCCCTCCCCAGCATCCTCATGGTCCCCCTTCAGATACTGGAAGAGTGCTAGGAGGTCTCCACGCAGCCTTCTCTTCTCCAGGCTGAACAGCCCCGACTTTCTCAGCCTCTCTTCATATGGGAGGTGCTCCAGTCCTCTTATCATCCTCGTGGCCCTCCTCTGGACTTGCTCCAGCAGCTCCATGCCCTTTTTATGTTGAGGACACCAGAACTGGACACAATACTCCAAGTGAGGTCACACAAGAGCAGAGTAGAGGGGCAGGATCACCTCCTTTGACCTGCTGGTCACGCTTCTTTTGATACAGCCCAGGATACAGTTGGGTTTCTGGGCTGCAAGTGCACACTGAAGCCAGCTCATGTCAAGCTTCTCATCAACCACCACTCCAAAGTCCTTCTCCGCAGGGCTGAACTGAATCTCTTCTCTGCCCAACCTGTAGCTGTGCCTGGGGTTGTGCCGACCCAGGTGTAGGACCTTGCACTTGTCTTGGTTAAACTTCACAAGGTTGGCATTGGCCCACCTCACCAGCGTGTCAAGGTCCCTCTGGATGGCATCCCTTCCCTCCAGTGTACCAACCGAGCCACACAGTTTGGTGTCGTCGGCAAACTTACTGAGGGAGCATCAATCCCACTGTCGATGTCACCGACAAAGATGTTGAACAAGACAGGTCCCAACACCAATCCCTGAGGGACACCACTCGTTACTGTTCTCCAACTGGACATTGAACTGTTGACCGCAACTCTTTGTGTGTGTCCATCTAGCCAGTTCTTTATCCACCGAGTGGTCTATCTATCAAATTGATGTGTCTCCAATTTAGAGGCAAGGATGTCATGCAGGATAGTGTTGAACGCTTTGCACAAGTACAGGTAGATGATGTCAGCTACTCTGCCGCTGTCCATCAGTTCTGTAGCCCCATCGTAGAAGGCCACCAAATTGGTAAGGCAGGATTTCCCCTTAGTGAAACCATGCTGGCTGTCACCAACCACCTCGCTGTTTTTCATGTGCCTCAGCATTCTTTCCAGGAGAATATGCTCCAAGGTTTTGCCAGGCACAGAGGTGAGACTGACTGGTCTATAGTTTCCTGGGTCTTCCACCTTCTCCTTCTTGAAAATCAAAAAGACCTTGCTTTGATTTTAACAATGAATGTGAATTGTGCTTATTAACAGGAATTCAGATCTATATATGATACACCAATGACATTAAAAGGATTAGATACTTTACAGAATATATTAAAAAGACAATAAAACTTAATAAATCCTGGTGAACAATAAGCAGCAGTTGCAAGTAAGATTCAATGTCAAGCAATATATTTTTAACCTGTTTGTCATGAGAAAAATTAAAGAAGTTGGGGTTTCTTGTTTTCTTACAAGACTTGAAAATTTGCAGCAACTTGCACCTCCAAATTTTCATGGAGTACAGACATTGAGAAAACAGCTGCATAACACACTTAAGAATCTTACCTTTGTGCAAAACCTTGGCTGTGAATTTTTGCTACGAATTCAATGCTGTAGGACCTTGCCAAAGGCAGGGGAGCAGCTGCCTGACAGAGTCAGAATAGCAGCTGACTGTAATCAGGGAAGTGCATGCTGAGCACCTCCGAAGAGTTCTGTGGCAGTTTATTGGGAGCTGTGGGCAACTGCTGAGTATCAGGTTGCTCTCAGCATGGTTGAGGGCAGTTTGCCTTGCATTGGTGTAGGTGCTCACCCCTGTGCAAGGGTGATTTGAAAAGCCTTGATCTACCAGAGTCTGAACAGCTAAAGAGGCTTTCATCTTCGGATCAAGGATGATGGAATCAAATATCTGCATGAATATTTGAGTTGAATACGCACACGAGTACTTCTAAGGCCCTCTGTACAGAGGGTCAGATATGGCCTGGCACCCAGTGTATCTGTCAGCACTGAAGAGAGTCAGAGAAGCACTGTTTAGGCAAGAACTGGTTTTGGTACCACCAGTTAGGCTCATCTTCCTTTAAAATTTATCTCAGACACATAAGGTGTTGGGGACATGAAAAGCTTGACAGCTTAAAAGCATAGAAAAGAATAAATATATATTTAAATTAATACTGTTATAATTTGGTCTTGGGATAAGTCTTTGTTCGATTTCAATTTACAGTAAAATTTTACAGCTGAATCATAAACCCTCAAAGATGGCATTTGTCTGTGGAAATTCTGAGACGAATTTAATTATATTAGTGACTAATAAGGGATGACCAAAGTAAAAGATCTGGCCTCTGTGCGAGCCAATTTTGGAAGGGTTTTTACAGCGTTACTTGTGGTTACACACTATGGAAGGCTGAATTATTTTTTTTACTCAGAAAACCTTATAGTCTTCTAATGAAGGATCATTGTGTAATGCCTTGGAAAAGTTCCCTCAGTTTTTCTAACTAGAGGTTTGGACAAATAAAATGCATTCTCATCGAATGCATCTCAGTTTTATACAGCAACCACCTGAAATTTTTGTGGACTACCTCATCTGACATAAACTAACAGGATACATGTATCTTTAAAGTGGGGTTATAATGTAGGGAAGAGGATACTTACTGGAAATTCTTTCTAAAATAAGTAATTTTACTGAGTTTTTTTTTTGTAAACTGTACCAATCAGTTATCAATCCTGTGTACAGATTACATCATACTACTGGATTTATCTTATTATACCATTTTAAAATTTATATTAATTGTGAAGTAATGAGTGAGGGAAAGGCTGAGTCACTCATACAAGGGCATTTTGAGTCCTAGTCAGACTCAAGTAAAATTGGTAAGTGCCAATATCTCATGTAGAAACTTGAAGGTTTTGTGTCACAGGTGCAGAGCATGAAGGAAAGAAGTACTGGTAGAAGAACAAGGATTCTGGGTCAGCAAAGGGTCATACTAGGAGACATCTAGTATGAGAGAAAAAACTGCTGTCAGTATGTGAAGACCAACTAATTAGTAAATGCATTGTAATAAATTAGTGGAAATGGGATCAACTAAACCTAGGCAGTTGCAGCAATGTGCAACATACTTTGCAGAAGCACTGAGGCAACCCTTCCACCTACTGTTAGAGAAGAAGTGGTTAATTTTACATGTATGTGTGACTGTATAATCTTATTTTCTTTTGGATTCACCAGTCATGATTAGTGTTCTGATTGTGCAGTGCATGCCAGGCCATATAAGTAGTATTGTTGCTTTATAGGAGGTAATTTTGGTGGTGAAGACAGTGATTTGTCTGACAGAAACACTGGGCTGCTTCAAGGTCTTGAGTTTATAAGGCATTTTGAAAAGTTTTGTGGTAGGTTTGAATTTGCAACCAAATACCAAGCAAACTAGCATTTCCTGTAAATTAGAAACCCTGCTTTTCGAGCACATCCAGCTAGTAAGGCCCTGAATCATTTTTATTAGTGACACTACTGCATCTTCATAATGATTAGGATGAATATTTTTTAATTCATATCACATACTTGCTGACCTACCTTAGCTCTCAAGCAAAGAAAGTCACAAGACTGATACATTGTGAGCCTCTTATTACTGAAATTGCTCTTATTACCCACAATATCTGAACTTTATTTCTGACAATGATGGTTTTCAAGTATCCTTGGGAATTTAGAGAGTTCCACAATTCAGAAATGTACCAGCCTTGCCAGCACTGAATGTCATAAGTAAATAGGCAGCAGAAGAAATTCTAAATTCCATAGAGTCCAGAAGCCAAACAAAATATTACGGGCAGAAAAAAATCCCCTAATCCAGATATAATTATATAGCTGGAGTTCAGGTTGTTTGGACTTGGAATGAAACTGCTTGCCCAATCCTATCAGGGGATCTTTACAGTTCCAAACCCACATATGCCTCCCATTTACTATTTCTATTCTATACCAACCTGCTATTTTCTGCTCAACTGGCAAGCTAAAGTTACTTTAAAATTTATTTTTTAGTCTGTACTTATCGTCAATTGTCAGACAACAATAACAGTCAGAAGAGTGTGCTAGTCCATCTGCCTTTCAGGCAATCTCTCCAGGAGAAGCTTTCTTTATCTAGATGGTTTTTTCAGTCTGTTTTAAAGACCTAACCAGAAAGA
>NW_009916989.1:26215-72613 GCF_000696875.1 Nestor notabilis
CAGCCATAGGAATAGCAAAGACAGCAATTAAAATATCCTAATATTTCTAGAAAATATTTGCACTTCAGAGTGTCATGATTAAGGTAGCTTAGCAAGTAAAGTATAAATAGGTATACAAAAAAAGTTCCTAATTTTAATTTTAATTTGAGCATATTAAAGTCTACAGAGGCAAGAAAGAGATAATTTGATTCAAATTTTAAAGTTAATCCTCTCATTGAGATTTTATTGAGGTTGAGATTGTACGAGTATTTTAGGTGGAGAAAGGGACAATAAGACTCACAGCAGTTCTTAGAACTATTCTATCTGCTTTAAAAAAGTGTTTTTTCTAAAGGGGAATCACTAGATTTCCTATTTCCTGTGACAGAAATGTCCCTTATCACAGTAGTTCTGCAAATGGTATAAAGTTAACAGCAACCTTTTCTTATTTCAAGGCCATATTTTATTTGTATAGAGGTAGAAACTGCTATTCCACTCTCTATTGACCATTCCCTGGGTCCCCAGGAGCTACTGTATCTGCATGTCTGTGGTTTTGACAAAGAATCAAATCCCAGGTGGACAATGGAGTCAAGAAATGGTTTTGGGTTTTGGGGTTTTTTTTGGTAATTTGCAGAAGAGGAATAGCCAGTGGATTGCTAGTGGATGAATAAAGCATGTTAAAAGAATGACAAGAATGTTAGCTGGGGAGAACTGGTGTTCATCAGTGTGGGCACCTCTTTTAGAAGGAGGAACAGATCAGGCAGATGGCTATGTTGTAACCAGGCCTGGATGGAATTGCTGTGTAGGTCTACACTGCACTATGCACTAGGCAGTGCTAGAGGGAGGAGGTGTTAGAGCTTCCATTGCCACCCAACTGATCTGTTGTGCTTGCTTTCTTATTAGAAATAACAGTGTATCTTTTATATCAAACAGTAATGTTCTAAATCAGAAATTACCAGTGCAGTGCAATCCAACAAATTATTAATTTTGTAACCCTTATTTTTTATGATAACTGTGTGAGGACTCATCATGCGATACTTGAGTAAGTGTGGTGACATCTTATATACAATAAAAATAAAAACAGAATTAGTGCAATATGTGAAATTGATTGGTAGGCATTAATTTGGTATGATTCTAGGTTACAGAGACTAGTGGCATTCAAAATATGTTCTCGAGTGAAAGTATTATTAGGAATCAAGTACAGATAGTGGTGTAAAATAAACTAAACATAAATGTTCTCCATTTGTGAAATTTATGTAAAGGTTTTTACCATCTCAGAGAAATAAAAAATGTAAAAATCCACACATCAGTACACATAAATATTTATAAATTTGCTCTTTGTTCTGTACAATTAATGAAAAACAGAATTTTTTACCTGATTAGAGAAAAAATTATGACCCTAACCAAATGCAGAATAGGTACTACTGAAAAAGCAGTAGTGCAGAAGTTCTCTTGCTCACAGTTTGCAAGACTATTTTCCAATCCTCTCCTATGCCACAAAGGTCTTTCCTCTTGTTCCTTCATGAGTGCTTCTCTGTGCATTACTTATTCCTCTTTTGCATACCCAGTTCTTGTTATGAAACCTCCATAAGGTGTATATTCAACCAGCCACTAGAAGAACTACTATACTCTGAAGCCTGGCTTTGCTCAGCTTTTACCACTGGGACAATTCTTTTGTGAAAAACATTGTGTTTTTCATAATGCTGGATTCCCTAAATCCACTGACTTAGGTTTTTCAATTAGTCTGAAAGAGAATGGGAAGGACACCATCCATTACAACCAGGTCTGGAATTAATAGCAGTCACTGGTGCCTTTAAGGAGACCAGTATTACGGGAGGGGGGTAGAAAGATCTGTCTCTTATTAAAGTTGCCTGACACATTTCATGATAAAATCACATTTTCAAATGCTAATATGTTCATCATACTTCATCCGTTTGGAGTGAAATTTTCCATACTTACTGACTGCCTCAGGCTAAATTTCTTTAGGAAAATTTCAACAAAATTCACTTAGCTAAAGAAATTTCCTCTCAGCTGGCTGAGCTTGGACTCTTTCCAACTACTAGAAATAAACCAGCTCCTTCCATTCCTGCAACGAAAGATTCCTGCAGTAATATACTTTTCCTTGGTAATACTCAACAAGCTCCTTACTTGTTGAAAGTAAACATAACACTTGTGACTGTAACAGGGAGGGGTGATTTTATATCACTAACATTTGGACATACCATGTGGATTTACTGTTCTTTGTAAGAAGTTGAAGACTGGTACCATCAGTTCTGTGGAAGTGGAGGGAATAGAATGCTTGATTATTTTTTTTTGTTTCATTTTCAAAGTAAAGTAATAGACATTGATCTACAGATATGATTGTATTCTGCCTGGCCACAAGGAAAAACTGTTTGATTTCAGTCTGGCATGGACTGATGTATAACTTTGATGCATTTGCTAGAGATATTTCTAAGAGAAATACATATTAAAAAATAGTTAAATTTTTATTTTTGTATTAATTGATCTCTGCCACCTGATTAGTGAAGATATGAGACCAGTAAATGTGGCTTTGTTCTATTTTATCTTGCCTCTAATAAAAATTTAAACATATCTCTGACATTACCCTGCTAGGAGAAATGAAAGTGAGAATCTTCCATACTATTAAAATGGTCTTCTTTCATGTGCATCTTCTACAAACATTCACAGCTTCTGTGACGGTGGTACCACTTAACCCTATTTTGAAACCTCATTAACCTCTTTCTTGATGCTTGTGAAATGAGATTTGTTAGATACTCCGCTCTTTAAATATTTCTCTCTGTTAAGCTAAAAGCAAAACAAAATAAAAGCAGGATATAAAGACCTGGGAAACATCTCATCAGTGATGTGCTATTTGTCTTTCAGTAGAGTAAGCATATAATATGGACCTCCAGATTTGTTGCTAACTTGAGAACTACTGATATATCCTCTGTACCAATTCTTTGGCTCTTTTGTTTCAGATAAATATAATTTCATAGACCTTCAGTTCAAACTTACCATTAAAAGATAAATATGAAAAAAGGTTATGAGTTATAATGAAGAACCACAGGATTTAACTCTAATAATCCAATCCACTGATAATAATGGATAATTTTCTCAAATTCAGAGTAGGTGGTTGCTTCCTGAAATAAGCCATTCTCAGTACTTGTTTTATTCCTCAACTTCTTTGCATTTCTCACTGTGCTTTTAGAGTCCTACACCAAAGACTCCATGCACACTGACTTCTTTTATTCCTTTAGGTTTTCAATGAAAACAAAAGATAGAATATTAGACTGGGTAAATGGATTTTTGAAGCTCAATAGAATTCTAGCCTCTCTATAAAGAAGAGCATCCTCCTTTATAACATCACCTAAACAATATAAAATACCCTCAGACATGCATAGCTACCTGTGGTTTCACATCATGAATTTTTCAGCTATTTTATCCATCAGCTTCTACCAGGAGAAAAATCCCAATTTCTAGAGTGACGTGACAACAGTTAAATTTTAAATGGGACTTTACCTTTAAATCTATCAGTCTTTTTTATTTAAATATTTTGAAATATGAAGCTCCACAAAGGGATTTGTTTATTTCCATGAACATTTTTCCTAGCTAAGTGATCACGTGGGTCTCCTGATGTTGTTGTGAAAACCAGATTTTATTAAATGGCTTTGAAGGGAACCGAGTGGTAGATGTGCAGCTGCTAGATTTATGGAACTGCTGGATCAGGAATACTAATTTTTCTTAGTGTTAATATATTTGGGTGATGTGTCCTTCTGAAACATGGCTGAAGTCTGTAGGCTGTACCTCATGCTTTAATAGAAGAGCTCATGATGAATGTACGTTCAAATACCCTTAATATTTTGCAGATGCTGTGAACACCAATTACAGAACAGTGACTGCAGTGAAGGGGTTAATGATTAATTAAGTATGATGATATGAATTAAGTATCAGCAGGGTCTAGGGTAATTGATGTCAGGTGAATGGGAAACTCCCCAGGATAATGTCAGTGCCAGAGGGAGTGGTGATTAGTGGGGATAAATGCTAGTGTGATCTGCATCTGATGAAGGCAGAGTTGAAATGTTTGTGGGACTGGGCCCAGCTGAGAATAATAACGGCTTTTCTGTTCCCAACTGAGAATAAAGGAGATTTTGAATCAAAATATGTAAATACAGGTAGATCTCTTCCTGTCTTTAAGAAGTGCAACAAGACATATGCTTTTAATATATATTTGTATAAAGCTTTAAAAAGCAATTCTAAAAGTTCATTGTGAGCCACGTAATCCTTAATTTTCAGTAGTTTCAAGAGAGGAAGAAAATTGAGGTCTGTTACTTTATTCTGTTCATTACAAAGATCAATGCAGAACAGACTTCAAAGTGCAGATGAAGATTTTGTTGTGCTTCCACTTACTACATTTGCAAACTAGACAACAAATATTCTGGTACAACTTTGTAAATCTCTTTGAGAAAGTCAGGTGGAAAACACACTGGTAAGTGTTGTTTTTATTTAGTTTTGGATAGCTAGAGTTATAACTTCCTATTTTTATTGTATGGGCATATGTAAGAGCTGTTTCTTCAGACCATTCTACACATTTTTAATTTTTTTTCCAGAAAAAAGCCTATTGTGTATATTGTAAAATGCAGTACAGAATTTGTAGTGCGTAATCACTTAATTAAAGATTGTCTCATAATGCACATACTTTACTGAGATGAATTAAGGTTGTGTAAGAAAGCTCAATTATTCTGTTACATAGCTTAGATGTGCTTAAAAATGTTCTTTATTAAGTAACCTGATACACTATTCTACACAGGCAATTGTATATCTTGTGCTGTTGTTTTACTTTAAAATCTCTTTCCTTCTCCGTACCTACAAGGGACATGATAATCGTTCTTATTTGTTTACTGTAAGCAAACTGTATGAACTTGTGATGTGAATCTGGGCAGTGTCAGTTTAGTTGACATGCCAAACAAGAAAAACAGAGAAATTAAGAATTTCCTGAGGTATCAATAATGGTTTAATATACAGAAATTTACAGAGGTCTTACCATGGTCTGTGGATAATACAGCCTAAACACTGGTCACAATGAAGGAAAGTTAATTTTTGCTCCATGACTTTACAGTCATAATTTTAGCATGATTGTTTAATGGCTGTGTGGCTTATTACCTGTACATGCTGTTTATGTTGGCTTTGCACTACTTCTGCATTATATAGGAAGATATCTTTAAATCCAAAATGACAGACATGGTAAAACAATGGTGAGCCTGTTTATGTGGCTACATTAGCAGAAATTATTCTAAAAGTACAAGCTATATGTGATTATTGGTGTTTATTATATCTGTGGATAGTGTGATAGGTGTAAAATATGCAATTAATAAGATTTCTTATGTTTTCAGATTGTCAATATTAATATTTTTATATATATTATAGATTAATTTACTTAATTTATAAGGGAACTAATTTATGGAGTGTGCAAAATTCACAGTTACACATATATTGTGAACAATGTAGCAATATGGGAAATGTTTGTTTCACTTTCCAACAGATTATCTACATAACTCTCAAAAAAAATACAAACTATGCCTGATTGTGAATTTTTACATAACCTTTAGTTCACAAGGAATAGAATTTAGTCATATATACAGCACAACAGATGAAGTAATTTTGCTTTAATTAGAGGTGTAGGTATTCTGAAATGATGCCAAAATTTGTCATTGAATTAATTTCTTGGTTTTCTGTTTAAGTTCTTAAAGAGACTTATGCAAAAGAGTGAGTAACATTCTCCATTCCTTTATAGCAGGGAAACCTGAGGAAAAGATTGCTTAGATAATCCAATTCTTTGACGTATTTTGTTTAACAGATATTTCATGGAGGTCAGCTGGAACTCCTATTGACCTCCATGGAGCAACAGTTATGCCATCACAAAGCAGTTGGTGCACTGGAGAGCTAGAGAGCCTGGTCAATAATATAAAGCCAGGTCTTGTAATTCAAATCCAAAATGTTAAAATAAGAAGAAATATTTGTTTTTCTGACTCTTTCTCCCTAACTATGAACACATAACTGTTATGAACTCAGCTTTCTGGATTTTGGGACTGCTCTGAGACGGGGGTCACTTGGCTCGCAATGCAGCACTCCGCAGCTGCACCACAAGTTCACCAGGCAGCACTTTCCAGTAGTGTTTATTATAGTTGTGTTTGCAGTATATCTTGCTGAGTAATGCATGCAGCCTCAGTGCTGGTAAATTCTGTGTAGATCACCCCTTTTAGTGAGTTCATTAAAACTGTCGTTATCTAATTTTCCTAGAAAAACAAGGGGGAAAAATAACTGCTTTTCTGAAACTGGACATCTGACTGTATAGATGCTCCCCTGGTGCTGGCAGTAAACTGCAGGAAATACAGGACAGTCGTTGGGAGAGAATAAGAGGTGACCGAAAGTGCAGCCGTGCAGCTAACACACTGAGTAAGCATTCCAGCAGGCTGGATAAAAATTATTAGTGTTGTGGCTATGCTTAAAATGGCCTGAACACTTTCCAAATACAATCTTTGCACCCGAGGACTGGAGTATAAGAGGAGAGATAGACACATGGTGAAGGCTGTTTGAGGGCAGAAAAAAGAAACCCGATAAAGCTGAAATCAGAAATAACTGAAAGGATTTCTCAAGTTGGTTGCTTTGGTTTGTCAATATTAGAAGCCATACTAATACTGGTACTGTCAATAATATTCCAATCTCCTATCTCTTTTACAGGCTTCTTCGCTGTTTACCTTGTCTGGAAATCCAGGTTCCACTACTAAGATCCCTCACGTTCTCCCTCTCACCAGGTAAGTAAACTTTTCAGTCAAAAGATGTAAGTCATAGCTCCCTATAAATAGATGATAGTCTGCAGTTTGGGGGGTTTGGGTAACTTACAGCTGTGCAGAATTTTCCAGTGAAGGTAGATACTTCAGAAACAATAAGGGAATGTTTTTTATAGACATACATTTGTAACTTTATAGTCACATGATTCCAGATAAAATTCACTCCTGGAGCCACCAGGGAAGGCAGGGTAGTGGCACAGCCACAAGCCTGTAGCCTTTGGCCTTGCAGGGCTCCTAGTCATCATGTGTGCTCAAGGGAAGAGTCATCGCACGGGTAAAGGTGCTGTGTCAGGAGATGCTTCTGAAGACAAAAGACTGGTTTGGTCTTGCCCCTTGGATTTAGATGTCTAACCTTGCAGCCTGCCAGAGCTCACTTTCTCTCTCATTCCGGTTTCTTGGCTTCCAGTGCTTCTCTGAGAACTGTAGTAAGTGGAGGTATAGCCAAACCTATTCTTCAAAGCACAGCCCTAAAGGCCTTTTCAGACACTTCCTAAGGTACCAGAAGAACTTCAGACAGTTTAGGAGCTCTGACCATTAATGCAGAGCTGCTTACAGGTCTTGAGAGATACAAGTTTGGCTATAATTTCCTAAAACCTGTCAATATAAATCTTTTTTATGGCTTTGAACCTCATTCTGGAAGTCTGTTGGAATCACTTCTTTATCAGGTTGCTTGTATTTCTTTTTACAGTTTAAATGTACAAAAAGTGAGCAAAATCCCTATTGGAAACAAAACTGTTGACTAGTAGAAGAGACCTGCAAGTTGGACAGGGCTGGAGGGAAGAAGTGGGAAAAAAAGACAGTTTAGAAGAAATAGAAGGAACTAATAATGTTGGAAAGAGGGAACTAAGCTAAGGAAGAAAGCTGAAAGCTGTACTTCTTTGGGGTTTGTGTGTATGTATGTGCACATGTTCAGGGGAAAGGCAGAGAAGGCTGAATGGTAAGACTGGTGTCTATATATCTGGGATGTCAGATTTCAGATCTCTGGATCTTGGAGATGAGATTCAGAGCAGCCCTGCGGATGAGGACTTTGGGGTGGTGATTGCTGAGAAGCTTGACATGAGCTGGCTTCAGTGTGCACTTGCAGCCCAGAAACCCAACTGTATCCTGGGCTGTATCAAAAGAAGCGTGACCAGCAGGTCAAAGGAGGAGATCCTGCCCCTCTACTCTGCTCTCGTGAGACCTCATGTGGAGGATTGTGTCCAGTTCTGGTGTCCTCAACATAAAAAGGGCATGGAGCTGCTGGAGCAAGTCCAGAGGAGGGCCACGAGGATGATAAGGAGGCTGGAGCACCTCCCTTGTGAAGAGAGGCTGAGAAAGTCGGGGCTGTTCAGCCTGGAGAAGAGAAGGCTGCGTGGAGACCTCCTAGCACTCTTCCAGTATCTGAAGGGGAACCATGAGGATGCTGGGGAGGGACTCTTCTTTAGGGACTGTAGTGGTAGGACAAGGAGTAATGGGTTCAAACTTAAACAGGGGAAGTTCAGGTTAGACATAAGGAAGAAGTTCTTCACAGTGAGGGTGGTGAGATACTGGCATGGGTTGCCCAAGGAAGTTGTGAATGCTCCAACCCTGGCGATGTTCAAGGCCAGGCTGGACAGAGCCTTGGGCGACATGGTTTAGTGTGAGGTGTCCCTGCCCATGGCAGGGGGGTTGGAACTAGATGATCTTAAGGTCCTTTCCAAGCCAAACTGTTCTATGATTCTATGATTTAATTTCTCAGCTTTTACCAAGATAGAGATAACATCAGAAAGTTGATGAAGTTAATTTGCATGACGCAGAATGAGATTTAGGCAAAAGACTGAGGAAATAGAATAGAAAAACATAATGGTATGGCTATGGCTTCATAGAGGAGAGTATATGCTGTGGCTCATTTGTTGGATTTCTCCTCTATAATGCCCATCTTGACTCATCATAGGACATGTTTCTCAGTCCATGCAAGTCCTACCAAAATAAAAGAAACCTAAATCAATCAGATGAAGCTTTGAAGATCAACATTAAGCTATGTTCATTAATTTAAATCAGTTTTAGGAGTAAAAATTAGTTTTAAAAGATATCAATCACAGAACTCAGCTAAAGAAAAAAGTTCTTTTGTGTTCTTGATCTAAGGTGAAGTCCTCACCTGCTAGTGACAGAGGTGTGAGTCTCAATGTTTTATACTTTCTTCAAGCAAACAAGATATTTTCCTGGGATTCTGCAACCCAGGTTGGTTGATGTCATGAAAAAATTAACATGTTCTGAACTCTTCATTCATCATACTAAACATGCTGGCTGACTCTGAGTGCTGATACATTTTATTGCAAAGATTCCAGACGAGGCTTTGAAATGTATTTGCAAGCAAACTCTTCCTGGCAGTTTTTAGGCAGAGGTCTTCTCAGAGCTCTCTGCAAACATTTCTCTAGGTGTAAAGGTCTATAAATAGAGCAAAACATCTGTCTGCATGAGATTACAGTGTTGTGTGCTACTGTGCAGGTCTAAGGTGCTAAGGAGATGATGGAAGTATTTCAGAGACATGGTGCAAGAACGAGATTTAAGTTTCTTCTGATATTGGATGAAGGTTTCAAATGAGACTGTAAATCTCATCTGGGAATCTCTTATATCCTGAAAAGAGGCTAATTTTAAAGACTGGGAACTGGATGCAGTAAGACCAGAGAATGATTGCTTAGCCTCAAGGGTCATTGCTAAAATAACAAAGAGTCATTTCGTTGTGAACTCAAAAGAAAAATCAACCACCACTGAAATGCAAAACAATGAGTTATTACAGGACCAAAACTTCATGCATTTACAACAACATATCAGCTCACTTTTTATTTGAGAAAATTGACAGTGAAGGAAGCACTCTTTCGTGACTGCTGATAACTCAAATAATGGGAAGATTTGTGTTTCTTACTACGCAGCCCAAAAGGGCTAAGCTATTATGTACTGGACTTTCAAGATGTCACGATAATTGTGTAAAAATATTTGAAAATGTAAATAATTTTCACATATAACATAAGTAAATGGTAATTTCAAGGGATTCTCCTTTGTTTCTGGAGGTGAAAAGAAAATGAAAATGAGTATTTGACAAGAGCGTAAGTACATAGTATATGAGAAACTGTAATATAGGTAGATCTCTATTTGATCACTAATAGATTTTTATCATAGAATACTTAGGGTTGAAAAGGACATTCAAATCATCTAGTTCCAACCCCCCTGCCATGAGCAGGGACACCATACACTAAACTATGCCGCCCAAGGCTTTATCCAGCCTGGCCTTGAACATCGCCAGGATTGGAGCATTCACAACTTCCTTGGGCAACCCATGCCAGTATCTCACCACCCTCACTGTGAAGAACTTCTTCCTTATGTCTAACCTGAACTTCCCCTGTTTAAGTTTGAACCCATTACTCCTTGTCCTACCACTACAGTCCCTAAAGAAGAGTCCCTCCCCAGCATCCTCATGGTTCCCCTTCAGATACTGGAAGAGTGCTAGGAGGTCTCCACGCAGCCTTCTCTTCTCCAGGCTGAACAGCCCCGACTTTCTCAGCCTCTCTTCATATGGGAGGTGCTCCAGTCCTCTTATCATCCTCGTGGCCCTCCTCTGGACTTGCTCCAGCAGCTCCATGCCCTTTTTATGTTGAGGACACCAGAACTGGACACAATCCTCCACATGAGGTCTCACAAGAGCAGAGTAGAGGGGCAGGATCACCTCCTTTGACCTGCTGGTCACGCTGCTTTTGATGCAGCCCAGGATACAGTTGGGTTTCTGGGCTGCAAGTGCACACTGAAGCCAGCTCATGTCAAGCTTCTCACCAATCACCACCCCAAAGTCCTCATCCGCAGGGCTGCTCTGAATCTCTTCTCTGCCCAACCTGTAGCTGTGCCTGGGGTTGTGCTGACCCAGGTGTAGGACCTTGCACTTGTCTTGGTTAAACTTCACAAGGTTGGCATCAGCCCATGTCATATCTACTCTTACTCCAGATGAATAGTGAAAATAATTTCTTCCACAACTTGGAGAAATTGTAATGAACTCCTAAATAATATTCTGATATGGCTGAGGTTCAAATGAAAATTAATCTCACTTTTACTTGTTAAAGGTTTTATAAATTGCTTAGAAAGAATTTAGAAACTACTTAAGTGCATTGTACTGGTACTAAGTACCAGGTAAAATAATAAATAATTTAAACTGGTGAAAATACTTCCCTCACTTCCACTTGC
This sequence comes from Nestor notabilis, assembly GCF_000696875.1. Lineage (NCBI taxonomy): Eukaryota > Metazoa > Chordata > Aves > Psittaciformes > Psittacidae > Nestor > Nestor notabilis. The sequence goes on from NW_009916989.1 coordinate 37,231, forward strand.
CTTCACAGGCAGATATAGCTGTTTCAACTGCATAAAACAGCCAGTGTTCTCAAATATTCTCAATGTTTTAACTTTCCTCTCAATAACATGAACATTTTTTAAACAATGAACATTATTTAAGCACAAAAACAAATTCAAAGCTAGATGTGATTCCACTGACTTGAAACTACCTTGGAATTAAAACAATATATGTAAGTTCTGCCAGATTTTAATTAAAAGTGATATATTTTATATGTTAAAAATAGGTCTGTCTTAAAAAATATAGGGTACCATAATCATATTAAGAAATTAAGAAACATTCATTATATTTCTTCAGAGGTGACTACAAGAAGTACTGAGGGGTCAATGAATCAAACACTGACAAGACAGCAGAATAGAAACTGTATAAAGCTGGTCTTTAACTAGAACAACTTTTAAAGGAGGGGTCATTTGCTATAATGAAAGAATGGATTTGTTAAAAAAATTAGTTTTATTTAGCAAGTATTATAGTGAAGAGATAAGCTTGATTGAATTTACCTGAATAAGTCTTCCAGAGATTTTACAGTAAAATAATTTCCCAGAGGATTGTGTGGAATTTAAATCAATCTTCCTTATTTTGAAGATGGTTCCATTATTTCCTCTGGTTTTGGACCTCACATGGAGCTATTACACAAGCTGTATATGTGGAACAGTTGTATTTGCCAAGGCTGTCTACCTAGAGTGACTGAATGTAGTTGTTTATACAGGTATTGATTTCACAGGTAAGAGAAGGAAAAGAAAGTAAGGGAAAGCTTTCTGTTATCCAAAGCAACTGCATGAATTGCAGAGCTGTAGCTGTGAAACTGAAGGCTCAGTGTCTACTTTTAAGAGATGGATGTTAGAGGGGTTTTGTTTAATTTACTGTGTCTAGATCCTAGCTATTGTCATCAGATTGTTTAAGAAAAAAAAAGAATTTCATAAATCTAGAGGATAGGTTTATAGAGGCTCTATAGCATCACTGAACACTGATGATACTGAACAAATCCCATTGAATTATGATTCAGTTATCCCGTTGACTCATGAAAATGTATGCTATTCTCTAAGTATTGGTTTAAGCAAATGATAGAGGGGGAAAAACAGTTCTCCAGATATCACTTCTAAGGACTTGTCTGATACTTGGAATCATAGAGCAAACAGCTTTTATCTATTGTAGGCTGAACTACTGCAGAAACTGGAAGTGGTGGAGCAACACCAGTGTGGCACTAGACATGTGCCCATTTGCAGGTAGCCTGCATGAAGTGCAGTTCTAGCACAACCATGCAATAACCCAGTCCCTGTTTAGCACATGCACTATGTTGTGCATAATGGGAGTGCACCAGCTCTCATGATGCTGGCTGACTTCTTTCTTTCTTTCTTGTGATTTTGGGTGGTGTTCAGACATGCCCTTCCCTGATGAATCTATCACAGTAGGATTGCTGGCTCTGCCTGCCCACCATTTAAGTGCTGGCCCTCTCCCAGCCCTCCTAGAGATGCTGAGAACCACAGTGAAGTGGTGGTATGCACCTCTGACACCACAGAGCTGTTTGAAAGCATGGGGCACAATGCATTTCTTATAGTACATTAATTATGCTGAGAACTACACCTGTGCAGAAACCACTTTGTTGGGAAATCAACGTGCAATTGCAGGAACTCCAGAAATAGACAGATTGTTACTCCAGCCAGCAAAATGGTAGATTCCTGCCAAATGGGCTGTGGTTTCCTACACAAACTTGGAACACAACAGTGACACAAATGTGAAGGTTTTGTGTCCTTTTTCCGGAAAAGCTGCGTTCTCTCCCCACCTGGAGGGAGGCAAGCATGAATGACAAGTGGGAAATGCTCTTGATAGATCAAGTCTACATTGAACAGTCTGCACTGAATTTTTATTTTTTTTTTAAATGCATCCTTGGTTGTGGAAGCTTCCACCAGGGGCATATCTGTCTAGTCATCTCACAGTGTCTGAACTGTATTGTACATTTTACTATGGCACTTGTGGATATTAAAGTCTCTATTTAGGGTAATATTTTTCATAGCTGGCTTTGGTGTTTAAAGATTAAAGTTGTCTAAAGGGATATGTTGAAAGTGCATAGGTAAAATGGATACTTAATTTTACTTGGTTACTCAAATTCATGTTATGTATTTTTAAGACTAGTATATTAATATGAAATGATGAAAACCATAAAATATTCAGTTCACTGAAGTTTGGAAACCTAGAGATATTGTTTTTCTGGAATGTTTTTTCCAGCCTTTGGAGCAGGGTTACACATCTGTGTGCACAGCTGCCCGCATGTCATATCCTGGCTTCCATCCTGATGTGTTCTTCAGTACCAATATAATGTAGCTCATTTTATAATAATTTATCTTTTTTGTGTTGCTTTGTTTTTTCTTTAAACTGGTTGAATTACCAGAACACATTATTGTGGCTTTCATTTCATTTATTGTTTCAAACTTCAGCCTGTAAATTATTTATAGAACATCTTTTCTGTGAGTATTTGTAAACCAAGCCTAATGAATTCAGTTCTAGAACCTAATGACATAGGTGTTAAATCCAATTTTCTTTAAAGCTTTAGCTTGCTGTGGTCCTTGGAGTACTTTCAAGAACCTTAAAGGTCTGCGGTGCAACAGAAACCCCAGTGGGTAAAAGCACCACTTGGAATATCTGCTGCAGTGTTGCCCTTGCTATCAAAACAGCATGAAGAGTAAACGAGTAACTGGGATGTTGGTTTTGGAGATTTGCCATTTTAAAGAGGATGTTAGGTGTGCATAATTTAAGAAAGAATTAAAATTTTTCATAGACAGTTGCCTATCAATAAAGGTAAAAAAGGAGTGTATGCTATGATAAGAAATGGTATGGAAGTAAACTGCAGCAACACTTGAAATGGCTCTGCAAGTCCATAACACAACATAATTTGTGTACTGGGCTTTGTAATAATTTTTGACAAGATTTTTATCATCACCTTACAAACATGGCATATTATGGGAACTTTCTCCATCTTACCTGGAACTGCTAGGACTCTTTTACCCACTCTGGAAGAAGCTACATAGATATACCTAGTAACTGTGATGATTGTTTTTAGAAACCAAATATAGTTGCAGTTCCTTGCTAGATAAAGCCTAGGAGGGAAGAGTGGAGAGTCATGGGGTAATGAATCCCCTGGAGGTATGCAGGTGGTAGCATATACTTAACAGATATCCCAGGTAAAAGTATTTTCAAAAGTAAACCTTTACCTCTGATTACTACAGGCTATCCTCAGGTACAGATATATTAAAATTTTCAAACATTTTCATGTGCCATTCTTATCAATGACATTGTCAAAACTTTGTTAACTTATCAAAATACTTTGTGCAAAGATTCTGGTAGGATCTCTGGTAAACTTTCTGTCCCACTATATCTAAGTCTCTCTTTGTCATAGAGATAATGTATGACATGAATAATGAAGTGTGAAAACTTGAAGCTTGAGTACACAGAGTAAGTATACACGTGACAGGATTAAATTTGTATTAGATAGAATTAAAATTATTTTTCTCTTAGAAAACCTTTCACACATATATGGTTTTCTTTTTACACGTCTGTTGGAAACCTGCAACTGAGGATTGAAGTACCTTTGTATACCTAATATGTAAATTTTTAGGTATTTTCTTTTGTTTATTTTATATTACATAGAAGATTTTGAGCAGAAAACCTCTCTGCAACACCACTCCCTATATTTCATTTTTTCATTGGTATATTTTTACATCAAAATGGTTCAATAGTGACCAGAATGTTACTGTTGGAAACCAAAAAATGGCTTAAAAAGCTCATCTCATGATTTACACTTGTCATTGAAATAGTTAACTATTTATCCAAGGGCCCATAGATAGAGATTTCAGACATTTGAAAAAAAAATAATTTCATATAAACATATAGACTGTCGACTGATAAAGAAATGATGGCAAACAAATTAAGTCGATTTTATGAAGTCTTAAGGCTAATGACCTTGGTGAAGTCTGAAAGAGCAGACCAGTTAGCTGACTGACATCAGAACTGAAAAGAAAGCATTCAGCCACCTGGATAAGCATTTTGCTGAAAAGAAATTGTTCACTGAATAGTTGTCAGCATTTTGGCTTGCTGGAATATAGTTTCTCAAATGCCACAATAAACAACTTTTTTTAAATTATTTAGGGCTCATTTTTGCTTAAGGTCATATGCTACTTAGCCTTGCACAGACCGCTATTGTCATAGTCCTCTGTTTTGCCTATCTACATGATGGAGCAGTCTAGAACAGCATTTTTTATGAGTTTCTGGCAAATTGGTTAACAGAATGGACTTAGAAATGAAAAATAAACTTCCATGAAAGAAACAAAATACAACATGAAATTAGCTTTCAAAATACAGTGGTTTCTTTTTAAAACAGTGTAGCAATCCATTCTTGGAAAAAATGGAATTTTGCAGTTTTGAAGCTGTGTCACTTGTCTCTGTCTTATCTTTGACTTTGAATGCAAGAAATGGAATATGGAAAAAAACTCTCTCTCTCTTCTCAAATAATTGTCATTGATCCCCTTTCCATTTCTCACTTTTTAATTTTTTAGATTTTGGAGGAAAGGAAAGACAGAAATTAATGAAGAAAAAATGAGAAGGCAGCAGAAAAACACACAATATCAAACATTTCAAGTAAAACTGAAACAGATTTTCAGAATTAAGTTTGTTTTATTTCATTTTACTCCTCTAGGAAATTCAAAGAGAACATTATGAAAAAGAAAAGTTTTGAGGAAAATATTGTTCAAAGGTTTAAATCAGTTCTAGTGTTCAATTATGTTTATTCTTTCTGTGAAGTGTGGATCTTGAACAAAGTTACACAATAAACCTAGAAATTCCTATCAGAAGGCAGCTGGTGAAGCCTTGGTCCAGGACAAGTCAATGACAAAATTCCCATTCACTTCAGCAAGGCCAGGATCTCTCCCCTTACTGGCACATTTAAAGAAGTGATCAAAGTTTCAGCAATGAATGTTTTCTGACTCCATATATGCAGTAGTTGTTCTCTCACTCTAGGCACAGGGTCATATTTAGCATATTTTGGGCTCCTTAGTATGAACAAAATAGGAGAATGCAAATAAACACACAAGATTTTGCAAGTCATGCTGCAGACATTTTCATCTCAGGCAAAAAGTTTTACTTCACCTCTAATGAAAACAGCTATACAGCTTTTTTATTTAACAAAAGAAAAGAAAAAAAAAGCACTCACTTAGGAAGTCTAGTCACATTTTTCTTTCAAAGTTTTGCTAGAAAGCCAAGGAATAATTGTAAGTGCAATTCATAAGGAAAAAAATATCGGTTGTTACACTGGTGAGAACCAGCATGTAGCCAGGTTAGAGCTGAGTCCTTTTTGCTTATTGAAGAAGTGATCACAAGGCTGACAGCTGGAGTTTACTTGACTCTACAATAAAGCAGCCATATAGGTACCTTTTGTTGTATTCAAAATGCCAAATGTAATCTTAATACACTTTTTTTTCTTTTCTTTTCCCCTTGAGTATTATATATTTAACCAAGGAAATAAAAAGATAGATAAACATAAGAGATCAACCTGCACTCCAAATTCTTTAAGACACTCTTAAGGGAACTGATGCATTTTTCGCAAATCTATATTTAATCTTGTGTTGTCAGTTAGACAGTGAAGAGAAAGTCCAGTGGTTACTTGAAGCTGTGTGCAAAAACGATTGTTTAAATGCACAGAAAACTACTACAACCAGTCATGCTTCATGCTATCAAATTCAGTGCATTAGCACTGTCTAAGCACAGATAGCATCTACTTAATCACTGAAGACTAGTCCTTAAAATATTGAAACTCAGAACAAAAAAAAAAAAAAAAAAAGAAAGAAACCAAAATCCCAAACCCTCTGGATGAATTGACTAATTGAATAGATATTTTTGACAGTTTTGGAAAATATAGTACATTTGAATGCATTTTGCAAACACTTTTAATTATAATTCTAGATCGTAAAGATGTTAGCCACTATATCTTCCCTGCAGAGTTTCTGTATCACAGGACTTACCGTAATGTTATTTCACTGATCACATTTTCTTAACAATATTCCTCCAAAATTGAAGGGACTTGAAACATCTGTTCTGCTGTTGAAATGAAACAATCTTTAGATAATCACAAAGTATCGTGATGCCCTTCTTGTCTGACAAGTAGAGACATATGGGTGGAAACAGACCTCCACTGCCTGCAAAATGTGAACTCTCTAGACTTTTCACCGTATGCTGTGTCACAGAAGACTTACTGCGGGTCAGATATTTTACCGTTGTATTTCTGAGAATGCAAGTATTTATTTTTAGATGCATATTGGGTCTTCCTTGTAGATATTACATTAAAGAACTTCCAATGTACTTAGTGCTGACCTGGGACGTTCACCTCTATTTTGCAGGGAGGGCACACAGGACATTTATAAAATGCACAGGTAACATTTTGTGTTACCAACTGTAGTAGGTACTTGTTTAGACATCAGGAAGCCAAGACTGTGCCTTGGACCTCAAAGAACAGCTAGAATAAAGTGAAGCTTTTTGTTGAAATACAGAATTACATCTTGGGTCAGCTCTTCTCCATTAGCATCAGCTGACAGGGTACCCTCTTGGCCCAACCTTAGTCTTGCAAATACAGAACCTCTCTATTCTAACAACAGTGCTGTTTCATAGGTTTAAGTGGATGCTTACGGATACATAAGTGTGAATTTTGTCCTACTGTGTTACATTTTTTAAGAGGTAAAGCATAATGGGAGCTCCAGACAGGAAAGGACTGTGCAGAACCAATTTTGTTAGTGATGCAGATACTGGCCAGGAAGGGTCTGCCACAAGGCCCCTAAAAGCAAGTGTGTGGCTACTAAGGAAAAACACGTGCTGAAGCCTTTCAAAAAAAGGTCACATGTTTTATTGCTAAGATTCCCAATGAAGAACTCAGGTGAGTAGACTTTGCCAACACTTGCAATAAGCATGCCTTGCTGATGTTACTCTGTCAGTTTCAGGTTTAAATTCAAACTAGTTTTAATAGAAGTAAAAAACCAAGGTCAGTTTGTTTCAAAAGCAGACTTGAAAAATAACTCTCCTTTCTACACCCACCAATGTTAGTTTAGTTTTTGAAATGTAGCCAAAAAAGATGTTATGTAAGAAGTGGACCTGAATGGTCACTTAAATGTTTCTGATCTGCAATAGCAGTTGGGCTTAGGTGAGTGTCATAGAGAGATCACAAGTGTTTTGACTGAACCTAACATGCAATCTTTTCGTGAGTTTTGGATTATAAATAATTTACATTCTTGACAGCTCACAGGCTCATCTTTCTATTTGAGATGGGTACATTTTAACTTGCTCACCAGTCCTTGCGCCCTTGGCAAATATTGATATAGACACGATGTAAAATGCTACCTTGGAAATTATTATGTCAATTGGAATACCCTGGAGTTTCTGGCTTTGTGCATTGGAAGGACAGGCTGTGTCATCTGAGAAAGAGCGTTGTGAAGGAAGGAGTCATGACATAAAGTCCTTTTACATGTCCACAATACAGCATCCATTGAAGCTGGCTCTCAGAGCAGGAGTGAACAGATTATAGAAAATTCTGAGTTTATCTGGTATCCAGTGGTCAATCAGGCTGGCAGAAAGTGCCAGTCTGGCATAACCTCTCTTACCATCTTGATCAGTCTTTGGTTTAAGGCACAACCTATTTTAAAAACATAGTGTTCCTGTAACTTTCCTCACCAGCTCCCATTTCTACTCAGTCCACTTATAGGATTCAGAAAAAAAACCAGAAATTGGCATTGTGGCCAAAGTTTGTCTGTTATAACCAGAGAGGAATGTCTTGAACTTAATATGTTTGGTTTGGGAGATCTGTTTTTGTCCACTATAACCAATTGTCCATTATAACCGTGTCCACCGTAAGTGTAGTGTGCACTATATAATTTAACAGCAGTGGTTAGTACAGCAAAAGCCAACTGTTGGGGCTGGGTGGGAAACCTGAGATATTTTGTTAACCAAATATGTCCTAAAATAATCTTAATTTTTTGAGAAACCATCAATCTCTGCATTCTTGGCTAAGTGCTGTTGTTGAAATTTTAAAATGATCTATTCATCCTTAAATATATGCTTCACTAAGAAAAGAAAAGGATTTTTTCTTTTATTCTTTCAAAATATCAAATGCTTTATGTGCTAAGTAGAACCTTGGCATTCCTTAAATATAAGGAAAAAAAGTTAAAATGGGAGGGGAAAAACTCCAATTATTTTCTCTGGAGGAAAGTGTAACTTCTAAAAATTGGAAATATAAAAATACATTGTATCTTAGGTATAGAGAACAAACACATAAGACTAAGATTTCTCACCACAGTTAAAATAAATTGTCTGGAAATTTAAGGGCCCCAGTAAAAATTCCCATGTTGTTAATTTATTAAGCCTTGTAGCATAAAGAGCAAGGAATGGAATAGGTATTAACTCACAATACAGTATATCTTACTATTTAAAATGCCAATGATCTTTAAAAAATTAAAATGAACTTGGCTTGAGCTAAATCTGAATAAACATGTCCTAATTTTTGCTTCTTGAAAAAAAAGATTAGATTGGTTAGAACTAGAGGGGTTGGGGGGGGGGGGGGAATTAGATTCTTTTTTTCTTCTATGTAGCAAAGCATTTTAATTTTACATATAAACATTTCCATTAAAAGCAAAGCCAGAATGGCATGCTGGGTTTGCATGCCATTTATAAGATCAGCAGGTGATGAGGTCCATCTTGCAGCTAGTAATACAGTGATTAGGCAACCTGCACAAGGGGTGGGGGAACAATTCTTTCCTTGGTCATTGGAGAACCCCTGTCTCTACCTTCCAAGAAACATCCTGGGGAAGAATGATTTTTATTTTTCTTTTAATTCCCTGTTAAAACAGTCTTGACTTGCTTAAGATACAATTTTGTTTTACTAAGCATTCTCCAACCTTATAAATACGAGCTTAAATCATTGTTTCCTTCTCTTGCCCCTCTCTTGGCATCCTGGGAGCCTTGGTCTCCTGGAGTCCACCGGTGATACATGTTGGCCTCCATGGGCTGTGTGTGGCCTGGTGAGTGTCATTTGGAGAGTGTCATGGATGTATCCCTGTCTGAGGAAGGACTGGCATGAGGTAGAGGCACAAACTTAACAGCTTTTGTAACATATGCAGGTATCTACATGTACCAAGCTATTGTGGAACAGAAGGGCAAGCCTCAGGCACAATCCCTCCTTGGGTGGTAGCCTGTGATTTTGGAAGTGAAGAACTGTGAGATATCTTGTAAGACAACTGTGCTGTTCAGAAGCCATCAGCCAATCCTTATGTAAACTTCCTGAAAAGAGAGTTTTCTCTCTTTTCCCATTTCTACCATACTGACACAAAAAGAACAGTGTCTTTTCTGATCCTCCAGTAAGCTGAACATAAGACTTTTCAGTTATTTTTTTCCCTGTTTTGCTGCTCTTACTTGTTGCTGGTAAGGTAAGGTAAAATGGATTATGGGCAGTTTAGTTCTGGAGACTGATTTTTATTTGTAAGTCTCTACTGTGAATGGAACAAGACTCCTCTTCTTGCTGCAAAAATGCAGTTTCTTGATGAGAGATGTTACATAAGTTACCGTAATTACTTAGCCTGAGCACCCCAGGGAGCTCTTCTGGACCACAGTACTAGTTCTTGCAGACAGGATAAAGTCAAACTTGCTCAGTAGTGGAATTGAAGCTTCAGAACTGCGAGTTCTGCCCCCATCCTGACTAAAATATAAAAAACCCACTGCAGTAAGCTCCAGCCTGTCTCAGTCCACCCAGATATAAACTAATTCATCTAGTGAAAGTTTATGACAAATGAGATGCAGCCAGTTCCACCTTGGCCTTTAGAGTCGAGAAGTAAAGGCCTGTCTTTGTTCAGTGATAAATGAGATGCTTATTCCAAGATTTTCCTCTGCTAGTGAATTATAGTTGGAACTGTTGGGAAAGGAAAAATTGTGGTTGGAAAAAGGAGTGTATTATGTGTGAGTGACACAATGTTTATGCATGTATGTGGGTGTTCTGAGCAGATTCTTACAATGCGTCAAAGAATAAGGATGAAGAATGCTTAAGTGTTGCCAAGTTGTCAAGTGTATATCTCTTCAGATATATAGTAGTATCGACAGTCCTTACTGGATGGCTCCTATGGTAAGCAGAGAAAAGGAAAAAAGAATGGCTAGAATCCTGATGAAATAATATAATTTTTCTTAGAATTAGAAAACAGTGTAAACAAATCAACAGTGTACATGTGTACATAATTTTTTACTCCATGAGAGGAGAAGCTGTTCTAGTTCACGATATGAGAAAGAATCTTGTAATGGCAAAATTACACAAGTTTTGTATTAAATCTCTAGCTGGGGTTAACCTGTTCAGGCAGGTCAACTGCCTTTCTAAAGCCATCAGCAGGCTTTTAAGTTGCTGATGGCTTCTTTGTCAGAGTTTCAGTGCTTTGGCAGCCCTGAGGCTTGTCTTGCTGTCTATCTCCTGCTCTCCAGTCTTGCCAGGTATAGGAATTTACAAAGTCCCTGTCTGAGGCAGGAGCAATCAGCCTACTTCACGGGTTTACCTTCCTGCTTCACAAATTCCAGGTAGTCTTCTTCTCCTTGAGAGAGGTGGTCATGCACCTCTCAAGATCTGACAGCCTTATGTCTATTATGTAACTCGGAGATGAAACAAATCAGTTTCCCACCCCAGAATCCAAACCATCTAAGCCCACTTGTCCCTTCTGGCTTGTCTGCTGTTTGGATTTCTCTACAGATCCCAGAAGGTACCTTCCTCACTAAGCAAATCACTGGCAATCCCAATAATTTGATTAAAACTGAAATGCCTCTATATGGTCTACCAGAGAGAGAGCAGACTCCTAGTTCAATGCTACCTGTCACTGCACATACCCTCATGAGACACACCTTGAGCCCTCCTAAGCAACCCTCAGTTTGTCAAGGAATAACTGTCTTCCTTACCTGAATTTGGAAATGCTGGTGGAGCCAGCCTGTACATCCATGCAGGCAGATTTATGAGAATTCAAGGGTGGCAACAGGGGCACATATTAAACTTTGTATGATTAATATCTAGAGTATTATTTATAAAGTGAACACCAGTGATACCTTCCCTCCTCAGTATGCTGGACAGAAGTCATCTCAGCTTTTGCAGGAAGTGTATATATATACATAGGCACAGACACCAGTATGAAAGCTTCTGCTTGCTGTATTATTTCATGACACTGTACAGATGGTCTTCTAGATTACAAAGGAAATGCCTCTGGCAAGCTGTGCTCTTCACTGTGATTGATGCTATGAGGTATAAGCTTAGAGTTTCTGCAAAGTGTCTCCCTTTCTCATCTTTTTTGGTTTGGTTTTTTTTTTTGGTCTGCTAGTAGAATGTTGTAACATAGAATACCTCTGAACAACTTGTTATCTTTTTGGATAGTCACCTATGATATTTATAATTTGTAAATATTTTTAACTGTGACTTGAAAGGCACATCTTGAGACAATTACGCATTCCACATTCAGCAATGAATAGTGGATATTTTATAGAAAAAAAGAGTGTTAAATCCTGCGTTCCCATCTTCTCCATCTCAGCATCCCACAATATATCCTTCCTAACCAGCAAAATATATCTTTGCCCAGTTTATTCTCTCTGTTTTTGAAATTAATTTCAGAGAATACTGAAATATCTTCCCTGAGCAAGAGATAAAAAACTGTTTGGGACTTGCCTTTATATGTTTCATATTTATTTTACTTATCTTTGTCATCAGTTTCCAAAATGTCAAACATAGCATTCCTCACCTTTTTCTTCATAAAGATTTTCAGTTTTGAATGACACATTAGTCATCATCCAACTTGAAGTAATATTGAAAACTCTTACTGAAGCAGACCTATAAAGGGTCAAAACAGATGAAGTTAGTTTGAGAATTCAGTTGTTAGTGTGAAGTTTTAGCTTCTAGACTAGAAGAAAAAAGCTGTATTTTTCCTTTTATAAAATCGAAACAAAATATACTTAACAATTAATTTAGGATTTTTTAGACCTTTGTATGGCAAATCACCTGATTTGCTAAATGCCATGTTGGCAGTTGATGAATGCCAGTTGAGAGCATGAGCCTAGAATGTAATAGCTGACAATTAATGCTCATGAGTTTCACTGATTCAGCATATTCTTATGAAGAAAGGCCCAAGAAGTGAAGCAGAATTTTCAAGAAGGTTCCTTTCTGCCTGCCTCATCCCTGCTCCTGATGGAAATTTTGAAGAGAGGATAAATGAAATACAAGCAAGGCAGTCCAGTTTTACAGACCCTATCTTGCACTTGTTAATATTATCTGAATGATGTTGCAGGTATGGCATTAATAGAACTGCAGGTCAAATCTGAGGCACAAAGTAGAGAATATTATTTTTGAAATTACAAATGGCAAAATTCTTTCTCTTCAATTAGCTGAGTAATCCAAATTCCATGCATTCTTTCTAGGTAAACTCTTAAGGACTTATTTTGGAATAGGAAGGGTTTGTTTGGAATTTTTTTGTCAATCTTTTATTTCAGAGATGGTTAAATCGACTGATTTTTATATCTGATCAAAGGCCTGTTAAAGTTAATGGCTATGCTGATATTGATTTCTTAGAACACTGGATATTTTTCCAAATTAATTCTGTGCTAAAATAGGGCAACCTGTTTTTATATAAAAAGTGAGATCTATGGTCAGGCCTGGCTCAGAATATGTTGTTGAAGACTACGCAGGGCTTCAGCAATCAATGCAATATAATAAAAAATTAAAAGGGAGAAGCATTCTGTCAATAGCACCCCTGTAACAAAGGGAATACTTGTTTTATATTGATTAGCTCCTGTTAAATAATGCATTATGGCTTCACAACCATGCTCTTGCAGGTTGTTTATTGCAAGCAGTGGCAGTACAGAAATACTCTTAGTGAGCAAGGAAATCAATACTGTATCTGTAAACACACTTGCAAATGCAGTCCCATGGCTCACCCTCCAATCTGCTGCTGCCCATTAAACAAGAATAGTGTGAAATAAGACTGGTTTTTACATTCTGTATTTCTCTTTCAGCACCTTTCTGGACAGCAGTAAGCTGATTAGGCAGTTCAATTAGAATCCAACCCATAAGTAACTTGTTTGGTATACTTCTACTCATCTATGGAGTACCTTAGAGTACAGATGAGCTAAGCTATTTCCAACATGCAAGGATTGTGTATGAGGACAAATTTTTAGTGGCTTCTGTTTGCATGGCTAAGGAAAATGCCTCTGTTCTTTGAAGATGTGGCACGGGTGCCAAGCAAAGAGCCAGGTGAATGAAGCTGAAGGGAAAGTAGGGTGCAGCGAAATACACATACTCCTGAGGCACCTGATACCGTGTTTGGTTTAACACTCACCATGTCGCACAGTAAAGAAGTGGCCTGCTGTGGCTAGGTCTGGCCCTGTCCTCTGCAGATTATGGTAAGGGAAATACTCCAAAAGGATTGAGTGAAGCTGAGTTTTCTGTTTAGGTAGTGGTTTTTTATTTATTTACCATTCATCACAATCTGAGGTCCTTTCAATTGTCACAGTTCAATCCCTCTAAGCCAAAGCCCCTGAATTTAGGACAGCTGTGATGTTTTTACCACCATGACTTCGATTACCTTTAACAGGGTTTGATTGGCCAAGTGAATGTTACAAAACCACCCTGGTGTAGCTTTGTACATTTCAGGACAAAATAAGCATTGTTTCAGATGATGAGCACTCACAGTTCTGCCTAGTATTAACAGAAATAGATCAATATTTGTAGCAGTGGAGACTTATAAGTAATGATAAACAATAAATAACATAACACTAAATATATTTGATCATTTCAGATAAGCTGAAAGTTTGTTTTATTTTGTTTTATTTGATTTATTTAATCAATCATGGATTGATTCTGTGAAAATGTATCTGCATGGTTTTAGGTTGCAACTATTATCATACAATGCCTTCTCCGGACACAAAGAGTGGAATTTATCCAAACAGATTTAGCCACCTAAAAGTCAGGTGTCTACCCTAGGCTGATAGTCTGAATTTCCTTTGTAGTTGATGGAGATATATAGTCTTCTCCAGAAGGCTGAGATAGCTATATAATATAGGTGCACATGTTTTTGTACCTTCTTCATTGGCTCTATAGGAAGGCTTGGCAGGTAACCTATATCAGATGACGCATTTTACAACATTAGGCTTACTGAGGGAATCCTTTCATGTGAAAAATAATGACCATCCAAGGTGTAAGGAGAATTGGAGACAGGGCATTTAAAATTAAAAATAAATGCTATCCACTAATTAATAACAGTTGGAGACACAAACTAGTGCTGTTTGCTCTAATTTTAAATTCTTCCAAAGGAAAAGATTATTTTTGAGGCTAACTATTAGTTCAGAGCCAAATTTCAGCTAAAGAGAGGTCCAAGTAATTTTGCAATGACTCTAACAATATTGCTTCAGAGGAAATTGCCTGGCTATTTAATAGAAAATGTTTCACAGAAAACTGTGATGACTGGAGTCCAGAATACTGTACTGAGGGCCCTTATTTTTCAATGCCTATATAAAGGTTTATTGAAAGTCACTGATCTTGTTCCTTAATTTCTAATGGCGTCCATATGACAGATATAGAAGAAATCAGAGAAACAGGGCGAATTTCAGAGTCCTGAGATCTCTCTGAAATCTCTTTTGGACAAGGTATGCTAGGAAGATCTGGCCCTGAGCCTTGTTGGACCATATCCAGAATAACATCTCAACAGCCGCAAGCCATGGACAGAGCAAGGGAATGACATTCATCTTCTGACCACATAGACATGCTCTATATTTTTTTCTCTCCTTGAGGAATTTTTCCAGATAAGGTCACCCTATATACAAATGGGTAACCAGCAGACCATGGTCAGTTTTGAATCATTTGTACAGAACTTTCACAAACGTATTTTTTACTTTGAAGACTTCTAAGAAGGTGTCTTCCTTTAAACCCAGTAATATACTTAATTACCATGGTGCATTTTGCTGTCATGACCAAGCCTGTTCATGTTCCTGAGGAAGCTTGTTTAACCCTGTTTGGCTATTGCCATATCACACTGCAGAATATGGAGGGCTTTCGGAATCTTTGGAAAAGCCCAAAGCTGCGATGTCATCATTATGATGAACGTAACAGTAAATCATGGTTAAGAGAAACAGTATCTTCCTAAGAATGGTTTCAGCTTATCTCTGGTGTGAAAACTATGAATAAGGGCCCTATTTCACACACCTTTGAGTTCCACTCTATCCAGGCCAGCAAAAATGCAAATGGAGTGAGCTGGGAGTGGGAAACCATCTAGCACTGAGTGCTTACATCCTTTGAAGTTATTTTCTCATAACCCAGCACAAAGCTCAATGGGTATAGCTTAGTTTACACTTTCAGGGGATTCTGCAACTACTAAATGCAGAAATAAAAAATGTTTTATTACATCTGTAACAATACCTTCAGACAAATCTCACTGTGAGTGATATGTTTAAAAAAGTCTATATGTGTTAAGGTTTCATATAGCTAACCATTAGCCATTAAAATATCGGTTACTAGTATGGTTTATTGCAAATCGGTGAGCTGGTCCTTTGCCGTGGTCCTGCAGCAAAAGCACTCTTTGATAGCTCTTTACAAAGAGCTAATCATGGGATTTCATCTAAGGGAAAGAAAATAAGCTAAGTCTTTCATTAAAGCATTCTATAAGAGAAATGCACATTGCAAATGTATTTCTCAACTCACGGGTGCAGAACTGAAGAGAATTATTCATTTCCAACACAGCCTTCAAATCAAAACATTTCAGCATTCCTTACTTACTAACATCAGTGGATCGTGTGAACCAGAACGCTATGTTACAATAACCTCATGATTTTTAGGCAGAAGGATCCTTGAATAATATTTCAGTTTCTGCTTTTCCCTGGAAACTTCCTTACTTTCAACAGTGGTCTTCTACTTGCCAACAGTGACCTAACTCTAAAATTATTTGCTACATTTGACAGGGAACAAAATTAACTCTTAAGAAAACGGGTGGCTTATACCATCAGCAAAGAGTGGAATGGAGCTCAGATGTATGCCCTGACTAGTTGCACTAGCAGGGCTTATAGTCTGTGAAGTCCCTCCGGTCTTCAGTGAAAAAGCAGTTTGTCCAGAGGAATTCCCTTAGCTGCATATTACTGTTATGATGTTTTGTCAGTTAACGGGATTCCTTTTCACGTATTTCAAGAATTGCCAGAGCTGTGCTTTGTCATTAGTTTGCAAGTATAACTTTTCAGGGTGGGAATCTGGCTTAAACATATACAGCACAACATGGTTCTTCCAGAAAGAAGCTTTAACATAGAGGACACGATGTCTCTGCTATATACACTTACCAAAGTGTTTGTTTTATTAGTACTGGGAAGGAGAATTTCTTGCTGTAGTTTGCGGGGCACATTCTTAGACTTGAGAACTGCTCAGACATTCAGTCAACATCCTCTGAAGGCGCTTAGGTTTTGGCAGGTACATTTATCCGTGGAACAGCACACATAAAGAAACCCTGATGGTTTGGAAGGTGTCGATGGAGGTCCAAAGGTTAACTTAAGCCAAAGATCATAAGGGAAATTATTCTTAATGAAAACTGACACATGTATGCCCCTGACAGCTTTAGAAAAAACAAACTTATATTTCATCTGAATCTCAAAAAGCTCAAATATTTAAGTTGTGCAACAAACCCTGAACAAATTTTGCACTGAATAGTGATAGCTGCCAAGGAAAATTAATTCACATACTTTCTATTCCTATGCTTTGGTACCCAGTGGAACTGTTTTATATTTATTTGACCCTATGCAATACCTGGCTTTCAAAACCATTACATTTAATACATTTTCATAACGAACAATTTGTAGTGTTGCCCAGTCATTGTCTAAAATGAAGAATGAACAGAACCTTTAACACAACGTGTGCATATATTATCCCCACATTGTGTATGAGTACAAGAGTAGATATCCTTTAGAAGCAATAAAACCTATGTCTACCTGATGAGCTCCAAATTGCATTTCTTGCTGTCGTGGTTTAACCCCAGCCAGCAGCTAACCCTGACACAGGCACTTACTCACTGCCCCCCGCATCAGAGTGTAGTAAGAGAATAAGAAGGTTAAAAGTGAGAAAAGTTTGAAATAAAGACTCAAACTTTAATAGATAAAGCAAAAGCCATGCATGAACACAAAGCAAAACAAAGAATCCATTCACCACTTCCCATGGGCAGGAAGGTGCTCAACCATGTCCAGGAAAGCAGGGTTCCATCACTCCTAACAGTTAGTTGGGAAGACAGTGCCATCACTCTGAACATCTCCCCGCTTCCTTCTTCTTCCCCCAGCTTTACATGATGTCAAATAGAATGGAACATCTCTTGGGTCAGTTGGGGTCAGCTGTTCCAGATGTGTCCCCTCCCAAATCCTTGTGCACCCCCAGCCTCTTTGCTGGTGGGATGGGGTGAGATGCAGGAAAGGCCTTGGCTCTGAGTAATTGCTGCTCAACAGTAATGAAAATATTCCTGAATTATCAACATTGTTTTCAGCACAAATACAAAACATTGCCCCATACTAAGTACCGTGAAGAAAATTAAGCCTGTCCTAGGCAAAACCAGCACACTTTCACACTTGAACTTCCCACTCAAGTCCATGGGCTTCTTGCATGTCTAAAATAAGCACAGTAAATGTAACTAATTGTGGGCATGTGTTTATAGTAAAGCATGGCATCCTCTACTGCAGAGCTATTTACTGTAACAACAGGAAAAACATGGAGTTTTCTGTAAGTGATACAAAGAGGTTTTGGGTGTATGCTCCCACTGAACATGAACTGGTATTGTTCTTACAAGTTTCTTAATGAGAGGACTGTGTCTCCTGTAACCAAGACGAGTTTTTATTATAAAAACAGATAAGCTAAGACAGGAAGGAGCTTGAGAAAGAGAGAGGTAGGTATGTGTCTTTCAGTTAGTAGCTATGACAGAACTGATACACTAATTAAGAGGTTGAATGCTTCAGGGATGTTACAATTCAGCCCAGACCTTAAAAGATCAGATAGCCTTTCGAGATGCCTATCATATTGCTCAATATGCCATTACAGACTTCAGACACATTAAGCAAAGCATGTTGCTTATAAAAGCCTATGGCAGTCAAAAGGCACATTTTCATAAAGGAGGCAAGAACTGTTGAGTGGGATGTGTGATAGGAGCTTTACTGGTTTGTACAGGCTAAGATTCTGCCTGTAATCAGCATGATGCCAGTGACCGACAACAGCATCTTAAATGGTTGGGAGCTGCACAGTGTTTGTTCATCCCAGCCTGGGTTAAAAGGGAATGCTGTTAATGTTTGCATCACAAGGATGCTCAGAGACCTATTCTAATATCAGGAGTACATTCTAATGCTCTCTTGAAGAGTTTATTTTCTCAGTAGGCTTATCCTTAGAAAGGTGTGAGAAAAGCAGAATTACTGTCTGTAATAGAATTACAACTGAAATCTGAGAGAGTTTAAAAGTTTTCTACATCCGATTGTAGGAGATAAGACACTTTTTTGCTAGGAGAATAAAGAACTACTGGAGTAACTTATCAAGACTGAACCTTTTATTTAAAAGTGGTTTTAGTTAAAGCAAGATTTGAGTTGTGGAAGTGAAAAACACTGAAAGAAAGCAGGCTAACAAAGTTCAAATGTGAAATGTAAATGCAACTGAAAGGTAGAAAATAAACTTTTCTCTGCATCTATAAGGACAGAAACTGGTTGGTTTAAAGTGTAGCTACTAAGAAGGAGAAAAATGACTGCTGTAGCTGAACCCAGGACAGGTTTATAACATGGAAAAAGGCAGAGCCAAAAGGTATAAGAAGCCTCATCAGTGGTAGTTTATAAGTAAAGGTTATATAAATATCTCTTAAATGTGGTTTAGATATTCTCAGGGCAGAATGAAGGACTGTATTGCCTACACAAGCTATCTGATACTCTCTTTCCTTTCTCTGATACCCTATAGAATGTATTATAACACAGGTAGCCAATATGATTATGGCTACCCTTTTAAAGGTCTGTGTCTCTGCCTGCAAGTGTCCAAAGAGCTCTGTAGCTCTGCTGGGAGCTGAAGGCAGGTCTCTTGAGTTCCAGTCCAGGACACAACCATAGAAACTGCCACCTGTTTATTACCTGTTTTTGCAATGGTGACTGTCTACCTCAAAAATAGTACTTGGCACCTTAAAATGGGACTTTATGCCAGTTTTCTTGGCATGTATCTTCTTATCTGCTCCCAGTGTTCATGTCTCAATTTCTCTTACTTTAGTGCCCTTAAAGACTGCTAGTGCATGTGTCCTGTAACGAGCACAAAATGTATTTGATGCCTATGTCCAAGTGAAGCTCTGAAAGTATTTCTGCCCATTTCCTGGAAGGACCAGAAACCCTATAAGTAGCAAAAACTTACAGGACATATCACAGAATGCACTCATGTCTAGCTCTAATTGTTAAAGGATAGCAGTTTGGAAATTGTCATGTATTTTTTCCCTTCCCTCCCTTCATCCGTGTCTCCCTGTCTCTTTGCTTACTTGCTTCCCTCCCTGCCTCCTTCTTTGCTTCTTTCCTCTATCTTTCTTTCTGCTTCTGTAATTATTAAGATCATTATTAAAAATGTGTCAAAAAGAAGAAAAAGATTTGTAGGAAACAAATAACTGAGAGAGAGAACGAGACAGAACAAACATGGTTCTGTAGCCTGTTTGCAAGGAAGAATCTTGGTTTTCTTGCCTATGAATATTTTTGTATTTAACATAAATTGTCCTTGCCTGTGCTCATTTGTGCACTGAATACAAATTGACCAGTAAGAATCTTAAGAATGAAATCCAGGACTGCTTGCCCCATATGGGTCCTCTAATTGCAAAGCTGTGTAATCAAGTTGTCTTTCTGTTCTGAATTACTTTCCTCATACCAACACGAATTCAGATGGAGTGCCTCCTTTACCTGGAATGAGCATTGTAACTGAACAACTCCTTTTTGGAGCTAAATTCAGGTCCTCTAAAGGGGATTTGCATTCTCTTACTGAACATGTTGGAAGCTGAGTTTCACAGCAGCATTGCAAAGCTATGTATTGACACGATTCATTTTACACACAATGGTATACTGTATTGTAGAGATATATATATGACCTATACTGGATCTCTCTTATACTAATTCCAGATGATGCAGAATAGTTTTCTTGAAAAACTACTACTGGTTGGAATTTCAGACACTGAATTTCCTGTCAAAGACATCTGGAAATGTATATTTATATGTGTATGTATGTAGTGTGTTTACAGAAGAAGAGATGATCAAAAGAATGTTATTAATCCAGATATAGCATGACTATATGACTATATAGTCTGACTTTTTATTTAATCTCATCCTTATGCTCACTTTACATTCTACACACAACTGTCAGTAATTCCATCCCAATAGTTTAGAACATCTTCATCTGCTCTGAGCATGATGATATTTGTGATAAGACTTACACTGTCTTCCTGTTCAGTAGCATCCCCTAATAGTGCACTAACCTTTCTGTGACATTCTTCACAACCTTCTTATTACTCATGCAACCAAAACTTATTCTTCATATCTGGTAGGTGGCTATACAGCCAAGTTCCATCTTGGCCCAAAGCTCTACTTTTCTGTAATAAGCTGTGACAACCCTCTTCAGAAGATGGTGACATTGCTCGTAAATGAGGTTTGAAATGTTGGTGGCTTGACACAAGCTAAAGGATATATAAAAATATAATTTTGGAGGAACCATGGAGTACGGTTGAGGTATTATAGCTTTCTTGCAGAAATAAAGGCTGTATTCCTTTAATCTATGAAACTGGAAGATGTTGTTTTCCATTGTAATTAACTTCTTAAAGCGTTTTAAAGTAAATTGACTTTAAAAATATCTTCATCTCTGTCTTAGTAATATATTCATAGAAAATAGGGCTGGAAGGCAGTCAGCCTGTACACCCTGCTTCCTGAAGACAAGACTGACTGCACCTCAATTGTTCCTGACAGATGTTTGGTAAACTAGTTTTTAACAATGTCAGTGATTGAGATCCCACAACCATCCAAGGTGTTAATGAGGAATTTCTAATTTTAGGTATCTTTATAGTTCAGACAATTGCATAACAACAATTGAAAGAGATAGCTTAAAATGAAAAAGCTTTTGAAAATGGGATAAGGACTCTTCTCTCAGAAAAATGTAATTCAAATCTTGAGATGTAAAATATTACATCTGCTGTTGCTGCCATTAAAATATTTTGTAAGGCAAGCAGTTATTTTATTTTTTATTCTCTAGATCACCCAGCTATGAGGACACAATTCAGGTCCTTACTGAACAACAGCACCATGAAAAACATAAGGCTACTCTCAGGTACAAGCTACAAAACAGAGTTTATGGAGTGTGCTCACATTGCTCTGAATCTTTATTTTGCTTTTGTGTAGTCCAAGAAACCACACATTTCTTTAGGTGTGTAAGTAAAACAATCTAGCTATTATTCATTGATATCTAGATGTGTGCATCTTCAACTGAGCAGCCCCTCACCACTCTGGTACTACTGAAGAAAGCTGGGTTAGTAAGCCTCTTGTGAACAAGGGAAAAGAAACAGTGTAGTTAAATAGAACATCTAAACAAATATATGTCTGTATTCCTTGAATTAGACTTCACATAAAAGACAAATCCTATCTTCTCAAAGCTGAAATAAAATTTTATTGGAATACATAGAAGAAGCTATTTTTTCTACATTATTATAGCATGAACAGCTGTGAATTGTCTATACAACCCTTTGGCTGTGGAATAGAGATGAGGAGAAAGGAAAGTCTTCCAAGAAGCTGAGCAGCAGTGGGAACAATCAAATCTGTTTCTTTCCCTTTACTTTTCCTGGAATTTTGCCTACCATATTTTCCACAACAAAATTTTGGTATGTCCTAATTTTTGAGACTTCTAGTCCATGATAGCAAGAGAATAAGATTTCGGGTTTTCAATTAGCTTGGAATGAGAGTTGGCCTACCCTTAAGTATCTGTTTTAGCTTTCCAGGCAGAATATCAAACTGTTGCAGCAAAGTTGAATTTTTCTCTGTCTTTCAGTTGCATGTTTTTCTTGAAAGACAAACCACACAAATTTTCTACATAGCTCCACTGAAAACTTTCTACATAAAAAAATCTGAAAAAAATTTTTCAGAACTGTGCAGCCAGATACGTTATCTGAACTCCATTGAAACTGTAATCAGCTATGAAAAAAACCCCAAACAATTCCTTCTGGGCGTCTTCCATTCTTTGGTATTGTCTTTTTCCTCCATTTACTTTTTAAATCACACTTGTCATTTTAAAGTATAACAGCATATGAAAAGAAGAGTAAGTCAATGATTGTGATTGCAGTAGATTCTGGACTTATATGAGAGAGAAAAACACCAAAATAATTTAGTTTGTAGGAGATAGGTGTGGTGGTGAAGTATGAAAAATACGTACACAGTATTATTAACTGTTCTACCAGTACATTCTGTTCAAGGAGATTGAAGTTACACACCATCACCAGCTTTGGTGGTTTATTACTTCTTTTGTAAAGCACCTATCTCTATAAAAAGGGCAGATATGATTGTGAGGGAGTGTGGTGTGGGGGTTGTACCTCTGAAAGCCTGAACAGGGAGAGAAGATACCACATTTTGTGAATTCTCTTATTGTATCCGTTGTCAGCTTTCTTTTTCATGCTAGACGATGAGCCATGGGTATCACCCATGGAGAACAAAGTTGGAGAAACAGTAACTAGCAGCCAAGTTGCCTGCTAACTCAAGTGAAAATGGAAGCAAACTAGGAAGAGCTGAACATTTCAATAAGAGAGGTAAGTGCCCAACAGCTCCATGAGAATACTGATGGGAAATGTTTGTTCTTAATTACTAGGCAGATGTTAAGGGATTAATATGAAAGGGAAGATTTAATTAGGAACAATGCTGTGCAGAACAAGTTAGGACATATAAATGGATAGAGAAGGAGAAAACAATTCACCCTTAAGGTGTCAGTTTTATGTGTTTTTGAACAACTGTACTATACACCTATTAAGTTTTAAGTATGGAACTGTATAAGAGTCTGAAAGAAACTTAAAACTGAAAGAAATTAAAAGTCAGGTTAAGAGAACAAATGCCACTTGAACAACTTCAGGGATATCATCACTAAGGTAAAATACAGTCTAACCTAATTCGTTCTGTACTTCCTCTGGTACTGCAAAAAATATGAGAAAGAAATAATGGAACTTACACATATATTTGTAGTTAATAAGATGAGTCTTGTTTAGAAGCATCTCTCTTGAAGAAGCTATACATTTATAACTGTCTAGTCCAGAATATGATTAACACATATCCATAAAAATAGGCTTTGTTTCTTATGTTCATTTAAAATGGTAGCTGAGCATCAGTAATGGTAGCCACTCCACAAAGAACAGGCAATGTCAGTTGCTTCATTCACAGTAGGCTCCATGTACTTGGATTTTGTCACCTGGGCAACAGTGCACATATTTCTGTTTCCAAGGGCACTTCAGAAAGCAATCTCTGCTCTGTTACAAAGCACTTCCTACCAGACTTTCCCCTGCTTCTGTGTTCCACCAACTCATGCTGGTTCCAGTAATTCATATTCTTTTATTTTCATCATTATTTCACTCATCTTGAAAGCTTTTTTAGGAGATGGGAGGTGTAAATCAGTAAATTCTGTCCTATCCAACTTCAAAGCTGGAACAAGGAACAACAGAGTTAGGTCTGCTGTCTTTTGAAAATTTTGGTGAGAACATGCTGGTGTGTTGCCTGTTATGAAAAGTCCTAGAGAAGCTGTCAGAAATGAAAACAATATGCTTTGATGGCAAGAAGCTTCTATAAAAAATACTGTACAGTTAAAAATGTCCAATTCTAATAACAGTTTCTGATGGTGCTTCTTAACTATCTTAAAGCAGAGGTTTTGAATACAAAAGGACACTAGCTCTTGCTATTTACCATTTGTGTTCTGATAATACCATAAAGCATACTGAAGTTGTTTTAGGAATTACTTAAACACTCTGTTTATAGAGACTCATATAGAAAACTGCAGGAAGATTCTCATTCTCTATTACATTTAAGAGAATGTTTCCGTAAGCGTTTATTATCCAGGTAATTCTTACAGAGTCTAAAGGTGAACTTTTTGTCTTAGCATAAATTTGCACCCAACTGCAAGGTACATTCAGTGTCTCCTTACCAGACCCTGAATTAAGGCTTGCAGGATTCAGCAGCTTGTGCCTTTCTGCCCTCTCTGTGGCTGCTCCATGCAGCTAATTCCTCCTGGGAAAAGAAGCAGGCCATCAGTTTGTTTACCATCCAGTAAAGATACCTGGCAGTTTCCTTGCACAAAATGAGCTGCTCTCTTGTCAGGAAGATGTTTGATCCTCTCACAAGCTCTGCCATCTGTTGAATAAATATAGGCATGTGAAAGTTCAAAGTGTTAGCGTGTGTAATAACAGGCAGTGGAACAGTGCATAGTACCGACTGGTGGAATGAAGACACATACAGTCTCCAATTATCCCAGAGTTACAATGCTGTTAGGAACAAGACAAACTCTTAAAAAAGTCACCCCCTCAAATTTCTTTAATGAAAGAGAAAATATATATATATATATATTCTGTTGGCTATCACATGGATTTTGTACTTAACAGCCAATTTAGCTCTGCCTACACAAATTCATTCTCATCCTGTTTAATTTACTTCAGCAGTCTGGATCCCTAAAAATGCAAAGTTAAAGAGACACTGAGTTACAATGAACGTGTGCCGGGTCCTACATTTGGGCCACAACAACCCAATACAATGCTACAGACCTGGGGATGAATGGCTGGAAAACTGCTTTTGGGTGAAAAGGGCCTGAGGGTGCTGACTGACAGTCACTGAACATGAGCCAGCTTGTGCTCAGGGAGCCAAGAAGGCCAATGGCATCCTGGCCTGTATCAACAATAGTGTGGTCATGAGGGCAAGGGCAGTGATCTCCCTCTGTATTCAGCACTAGTGAGACCACATCTACAATGTTGTGTTCAGTTCTGGGCCCCTCACTACAAGAAAGACATTGAAGTGCTGGAGCGAGTCCAGAAAAGGGCAACAAAGATGATGATGGGTCTGGAGCACAAGTCTTATGAGGAGCAGCTGAGGGAACTGGGGTTGTTTAGTCTGGAGAAGAGAAGGCTCAGGGGGGACCTTATTCTTCTCTACAACTACCTGAAGGGAGGTTGTAGTGAGCTGGAGGTTGGTCTCTTCTCCCAAGTAACAAGTGATAGAACAAAAGGTAACAGCCTCAAGCTGTGTCAGGGGAGGTTTAGACTGGATATGAAGAAAAATTTCTTCACCCAAAGGCCGGTCAGGCATTGGAACAGGCTGCCCAGGGAAGTGGTGGAATCGCTGTCCCTGGAAGTGTTCAAAAATCATGTAGACGAGGCCATCAGTGATATGGTTCAGTGGTGGTCTTGACAGTCCTGGGGTAATGGTTGGCCTTAATGATCTTGCAGGTCTTTTCCAACCTAGTTTATTCTATGATTCTATACGGTGGCGATTCTGAGTTTGTTTTTTAGTCCCAGACAAACTATGCAATACCATGTGCAAATTGTTTAGTACTGATTGTTGGTTTGGTTTGGTTTGGTTTTCATTTCAATGTACAGAGAAAAGACAGCCCATATTATTCTTCTCATAAGCAAAATATTCTCTAGCCTTTCTTGTAAGTGTCTGCAAATGTTCAAGTATTATTTTTTAAATTTTCAATAAGAACTTATTTGTTACTATTTCCAGTAGTAAGTGGAGCAAACAATTTTGAGCATAAATATTGCACAGGCACATCAGTGTTTAATACAGCTTACGAAGGAATTTTCAAAATACTCCTGTAAGATCATGTTATTACTAGCCTTTACTGGGCTAGGAAATGGCCATAACTTTTGGAGCACTGATTCAGCAAGACATTTAAACACTTGCTTTCCACACACTGAGCTGAGAATATGCATTAGAAATTAGCCATACTGGCCTAGAAGTTGTCACCATTACGCCATTTTAAAATGTTTTGTTATTGTACTATGAGTAATAATATAATAAGGTGAGATAACATTAAAATGAATACTTATTATACCTCTCAATTAATAACACAATATGCTAATGTGGTTTTCATTGTGTTTTGTGGTTTTGTAGTAAGACTTCTAGTTTTAGGACAGGGTTGTTGAAGACATGTGATGACAGTATGATCCCAGCCCTGGGCAGTACGATCTCAGCTCTGAGAAAGGTTACAATCTCATTATTAGTCAAGAGGCAGCAGAAATCAGGAAGAATTTTCTAACAAACAAGGTGGAAAAGTAAAATAGGAAATAATTATTAGTTTAAGGTAGAGTCACAAACTATTTCAAGTAGGATTTACCTGACAATGTAGATATCTATGAATGACATCAAAACAATCTATCTGATGGACTATTTTAACTATGTAAGACTTTCTTCACAAAATTTAACCATGCATATTTACGCCTTCTAAATCAGTTGCCTATATGTCCTCTATTGTCAAGAGAGAGAAGTGCCTCCAGAGGATGTTTATTTCCACACTAAAAAAGGTGTGTAATATAGGAATCATGGATTGTTCTCAGCATTGCGTATCCCTTTCCAATTACTTATGAAGAACATAAAGGACTAATTAAGTTTAAATGAATTGTAGATAGCTCAGGTTGGCTCAGCAGAATCCAACCCTTAACTTGTAGTTTATTTTAATGATCTAATGATTGAAATATCAGAGAAGAGAGCGGTCACTGGTATTTCAGTCGTCAGATCATTATTTCATTGTAAGAGCAAAAGGAAATCTGAGTCTTTCTTTCTTCCAGAGATGTGCTTTAAAAAATAACTGCTGTAGTTCACACATATGCCCCCATGATAAACAAATATGAATTCTGACCTGTGGAGCTTTATCAGTTATTTGCTAATGGATGAGAATTAGCAGACAATAAGGAGACTACTAATATATTCCAGCAAAAAGACCTTACTACAGTATAAATCCAGAACAAGTGATTGCTTTAACTTGATACAGATTTATAAATGGTATCCTCCAAGCTATTAAACACAATTATACACCTGCAGGCAACAGAAGTCCTTGAAAGTCATCTGAGTTCTGCCAGTGCTTAAAGTACCACTCACAGGGAGTTTGTGACCCTGATTTCAACATTAGTTTGCTAAATTACTTCAGCTAGTCACTCCCCACTGCACATTCCTTATTTTCCCACCTGTATGGAGGAACTAGGAGTCATTACTTCTGTAACATGCTTTAAGACCTTGAGCTAAAAAGTGCTTTTTAATGCACTGCTAATGTAAGACAAACACCAAACCCAAATATAAGATTTTTCTGCTTTAATGTCACCAGAGTGTTACGGTGACACATATTTTTTATTCAGGCATAAAATATCAATAGCTGTTGATTTTTAACAGTTTTGGGTTGGTTGGGATTCCTTTTTTTTTTTTTTTCCTTTTTCCCAGTTTTTATTGCTCTGTGTCCTGAGTCCCTTATTTTTCTCGTGGACAAATTTTATTTGTCTGCTGTTGGGACACATTTAAAAAAATTATTATGATGCTGATATTCTTGCAGTAAAATCTTGCATGCTGTTAACACAGGACAAAAGGAGATAAAAAGCAGGGATAACAAGGTTACTGTGAAGTGAAAAATGGTGTAATATTAAGCTGTGTTTTTGCTTTCTGTGACAATCTTTTTTTCTGGTCCATACAACTGCCAACACAGATAACTGTCCTTATACTTTTATGGCCCAGATTGTTCAAAATGGCTTCCTGGGTTATGGTTATTATTTTGAATTTGCACTTCATTATGCCCAATATTTGCATGTACAATTCACTTAGGTAGTTAGTTACACTGACCCTAGGGAAATGTCCAGTGAACAGTCACTGTGACTGAGTTTAAATGACTAATGAAATACTAATGGAAAAATCTGGGCCCACCTGATAGCAGCTGAACATTGCTAACCATAAAATGGGCTGGATCAAAGGTCTCCATAGAAAATTCATTCCCATACCATAATTAGAACACATTAAGATATGACTGTAATTTTACATGGGTAACACAAGTAAGTCTCCTAAAATTGCTTCCTTCAAATTTTATCATTTGATTCCTATTCATAAGGAATGAGGGTGGTGTACGAATCACTGAGTTTCCTTCTCCTTTTAACTATAGCAATGTAGAAGGGAAGTGTAGTGCCACCCTTCCCTTTCCTTATTTCTCCAACATTTGTGAGCTGATAATAATTCAAAATTATTATCTTCAAATTCAGATCATACAGGAAGTATGGAATCTAACCAATTTCCAAGTTAATTTCTGACTGAAATAGCAATGATGGTTAGGGACAGCCTATTTTGTAATTGTCATTGACAGACAGTTCAGACTTCTGTATTGCTTTTTTTGTTGTTGTTTTAAAAAAGGTCATGTCTACACAATCTTTTACAGACAGACTACTAGTTCATATCTGTGGGCTTGCTCTTCTCTGACGTTAAGCTTTAATCATACCTAGTACCATATAGCTGCATTATTTGAGAACTCTGGCCAAGCTAGTAAGTCCTACTGTACGGCTTGTCTCATAGACTTGACTGTACCAGTGTGACAGCATGGCTTCCACCTTCACATGTCATGAATGTCCTGTTCCAAGATCAGGAAAAAAAAATTGCCTTCACATCACCAAAAAGTACTCTTCAGAAAACATGACATGTAGAAGATGTGTGTTGTAACTACCCTTACCTGATTCCACTGTGTCTCCACAGCTTGTGGCTAGGGATGCCAATCCTCCCACTTTGATGGAAACTGCTGAGAGAGTGATTATTGAAATATTGTTGTTTAGTACTGGAAGGAAAAAGCCTTAGAATAGCACAACATGAGATTAAAAACTTCTCAGGATGATTACAAAGAAATAAGGAAGTGAATACATCTTTCTCTGAAGGGAAATTAATTAATACACAAACAAAATGAAACACATGGAAATTTGCTGTTTGTGCCAATTACGGGCATAAGACATGGATTGCAAAGGCACAGGTGAGCAAAGGCTGGGGAGGCTTTAATTTCAGGCATGCCAGACTCCTTTGTCCTGTGGACTCTCTCAGAGGCCACAGGGGAGAGGGACAGTAATAGTGAAGGCAGACCTACAACCCCTGGGGTCAGTCATAGCCATGAAAGAAATTAACAGTTAAGGAAGCTACTTGCTTCTCCATAGCTTTTATTTGTCCTTGCCATATGTTTCTCAGGCTGTATTTAACTATCTAAGTAGCGGCTCAATGAGCATCTGAAAGCACAGGAGCTGCTGGGAGGAAGGAGCTTGGCATTGCTAAATGCTGCCCTGTCTTCTCTCCTGACTCACTGGAATCTGAACTGCAGAGACACATTCAGTAGCTCAGGGAAGAAACAATTCAATAGTTAATTTACGGAAGAGAATAGCTAAAAGCCGCTGTAACAAAAAGCTGGCTATGGACTTTTCGCCCTCTGGAAGGAATTCAGTTGTGTTTGATCAATGCAAAGCATTCAGAGAATCACTTCAAACTAATGTGCTTCAGTCATACATGATGTTGAGTTAAAAAAAAAATATTGACATACTGTCCTGGGTTCAGCTACAGCAGTCATTTTTTCTCTGTCTTAGTAGCTGGTGCAGTGCTGTGTTTTTGACTTTCAGTCTGGGAACAATGCTGATAACACCGATGTTTTTAGGTGTTGCTCAGTAATGTTTACTCTGACCAAGGACTTTCTCAGTCTCATGCTCTGCCAGGGAGGAGGGGAAGCCAGGAGGAAGCAGAGACAGGACACCTGACCCAAACTGGCCAAAGCACGTCATGTCCAGTATAGAAACTGGGGGGAGTTACCCGGAAGGCCCAGATCGCTGCTCGGGTCGGGCTGGGTATCGGTCGGCGGGTGGTGAGCGGTTGTGTCCTTTTCCCTTGTTATTCCTCTTATCATTATTATTGGTAGCAGTAGTGGTTTGTATTATACCTTAGTTACTGGAGAGCTGTTATCTCAACCCATGGGAGTTACATTCCTCTGATTCTCCTCCCCATCCCTCCGGGAGCGGGGGAGGGAGGGAAGAAGGGGAGGAGTGAGCGAGCGGCTGCGTGTTTCCAAGTTGCCAGCTGGGCTTAAACCACGACACTACCCCATACTTATTCTTAGGGTAAAAGGGTGACTTTTTTTGGTGAACATTATTTAAAAAAGACTATTATAGTCACTATCTTTGACATAGTCCTGGCAACTAGGAGCAAAAAGAGAATCTTAATTCCCAGACTTCCAGGTCGTGAATGAATGGTATTTTTGGTTCCATATAATTCAATGTTTTTTCTACAGAAGCTGTCAGAGATGTGTTAGCATGTGATCCTGATGTCTTTTTCAAGACAGAGAAGTTTCTCAGAAGGAGAACAGTGGTCCACACTTATCCAGAATCTTATAGCATCATATTCAACATACAGCATCTGCCATACAGGTTCAGTCAGTGACTCCTTGTGGTGATCTGTATGAGTCATTTTTCTTCACAAGGAGAGTTAAAGTGGCTGCAGCAGCTAAGCAGGTAATGCAATGATCTGCGTGAGGTATTTTTATTATTCACAAAACTCAGGGAGTATGAGACCAAAACCAAGCTACAGCTGGTTTTGACTAGGTGTAATTCAGGCATTGCATTACAATAATGTCGTCTGTTTCACAAGAGTAACATTTCAATGCTCCACTAAAAGTGTGCATTTCTACTACACAAAAGACGTATGTCCCTGACTTCCAAGGATAGTACATTTCCTTTTAAGGTAGTCCATTACCTT
This sequence comes from Nestor notabilis, assembly GCF_000696875.1. Taxonomy (NCBI): domain Eukaryota; kingdom Metazoa; phylum Chordata; class Aves; order Psittaciformes; family Psittacidae; genus Nestor; species Nestor notabilis. The sequence continues at coordinate 68,039 of NW_009916989.1, forward strand.
TTAGTAGAAAGCAGTATCATGCCCAGTTTTTCTCTTCCATGTGCTTTAGGCTTTGTGTTTTCCCTCTATAGTATACTTAATAATAGGAAAGGCCTCATTACACTGAGGTAAGGATTATTTTAACATAGAGTACCTTTAGCTATGTTTTTCTGAACTCAATTTCATTAATTTACTCCTTAAACTACCTGTAAATGGTTCTGCTTATATCTTACAAATAGTTGTAATGTTTAAGATGTCATTAGTCACCATGTGATCGTTACATTTGGATTCATTCCAGTGGATTTAGATTGTTAAGGCTTTGCCCAAATATGTTCTGTCAATGTACTTCTGTCTGCTGATATGTTCATAAGCATACGTAATATACTTTCTAGTAATTTTTAGCTGTCTGTAGTCTTTGAGCTATCAATAAAAGCATGCTAAATAGCTTTTGGCTAGCCCTTCCTGTTAAGTCACCAAATAGCCACTCATTTGACCATCTGATAGTGTAGTCAGAGTGGTCTTTTTTTTAATGAAAACTAGGTTAGTTTGCACTTTCCTAATACGGTGGGATTGTTGATAAAGGACATGCAGTCAGTTAGTGGACAGAATATTACTTTTCAAGAATTAATATTCTCTTTGTCTTACTCAGACAGTTGTTAAATGCTTCAGCTGTAGCAGGCCAGACAATAATTTCAGCATCTCTTATCTGTCTGCCTCCTCCCTATATGAAATGTTGATATGTAATTGCTTTTAATTTACAGATTTTCAGACTCTATAGTCACTGATCAAATCAGATTACATTAATTTTTCAATTATAATTTTATGCAAGCATTTTATTAACTCAAGTTGCATCTGAAACTTTTGGTAGTGAGATGTGACTTGAAGTTTCCTGGTAATAAGGAAGATACATGACAATATGATTTGATCTACCACAGCAGAAAAATGCTGTTATATAAATCAGTTATATAGCACTCTTCAGATACTAATCATACAATGACAACTTTTACAATAGAACTCCTGTCTTTCCATTTTTAGATTGTCTTTTTAGCTTTGAGAATGATGCAGTTAAAGGATATTTCAGAAAGTAGGTACTCTGTTAATGGTAAAAGAATCAACTTCTTCTATATCTAGTTTTTACACTGAAATGTAGACTCATGTAATTTGAATGGAGATCAAAAAATGACATTAGGTCCTCCATGAAAGGATGAATTCACACAATGAAAGACAGCTCCACACAATTTCTGTGGTAGATTCATTTGCTATCTGCAACAATAATTTTGAATGTTTTTGCTATATTTTGACATCTTGTTGGAAGACAATTCAAGAATAAGTTACCGAGTTCTTTAACAGCATAGAAAGGAGAGAACAGTTTCTCACTTTTAAAATTTCTAAAAGCTCAAAAGTTTGGGTTCTTTCAATTTTGAGCTTCATTTTTCTCATCTGTATCTTATTGTGTATTGCACTGCATAAGACAGGTGGTGTGACATGTAGTTGCTAGTTGTAAACAATGTTGTGATCCTCATATAACAGCAGGAGTGACTGCTATTATATGCAATAGCAGCCCTGAATGACTCATGAATGAATGTCTTTTACCCACTTCTACAGCCAGTTAAATTACCAGTGTTTTATGTTTCTAAGTTTCTAAGTGAAAGAGGAATCTGACCTTCCTTCTGCTTTAGAAAGAATTTTAAAAAGTGGAAATTAATGTTCTAGAAGTGTAATACCACCCGAGTGACAGGTTTTTTGCTTCCAAACTAAATGTAATACAAGGTCTGTTGACTAACATCTGATTACAAAATGTGGTTATCTGTTAACACCTATATACATACAAGCCATATTAAGTTTAACCTAGTTTTCTCTCTGGGACAAAGGACAAATTATATGAAGCACATTGTTGTGTAACAAATACCTTATGTTGTCTAAAAGCTGCCAGTCTCCAATGCAGTCTTTACAGCTATGAAAAATATCATGCAATACTTTCTCTCGAAGAGTAACAACACTAAGCACCCTTGATCTGCCTAATTTTAAGATGTATATGAGAAATGAAACCAAAGATATAAAATAAGTACAGCATCGTAAGTGTGTAGACACACTCTCCAATTTTTTCATATATTTAATATATATGTATATAAATAGTTTTATCATGAGACTTCTATGTTTGGCCAAAATATGTCTTCCTTACACCTCTAACTAAGGAAAATATCTCTGCCCTTATATAAAAAAAAAAAAAAAAAGGAAAAAAAAAGAGAGAAATGTCCAGCCTTCTAGCTGAGAGAAAGGTTTGCAGGCATGAAACAGAGTCTTAGAACCTATATTGTAAACAGAAAAGAACCTGAAATGTATTGATCTTAAAAAAATTCAGTCTTTAAAATGACACTTCAGGAACCCCTCCTTACCTGTAGTCACTTAGGAGCCTGACTCACAGTACAGGATTTATAAACCAATTATATGGTATTATAGACAGAACAGAATGAATTCCTGATTTCTTTGTTGCTAAATACACAGCATAAACATTAAGTAACCAGTCTAGTAAACAACAAAGATGTCTGAAAGCTAATACCAGTCTACAGCTGTTTGGATCTGGACCAGCATTAAGACTTTCTACTATTTCCTCAAAATCTTTCTCAATGCAGTATATAGAAAGAGCTAGTGGGATTAATATCCCAAACCAGTCAAGAGCCTGAGCAAGGTACTGACTGAATGTGGGCAACAGAATTATTGAAAAGAGGTCTCGTGGCTTCTACGGAGTTTAAATAATCCATCCCAGGGAGCAAGAAAGTGTTGCCATATGCTTCCAACCCTATTTTAGTGGATCAGAATCTTTCTTTCAAGGAAACGAGCAGCTTATACTTTTTTCCTTTGGAAAAATGTCACCAGAATTTCAGTATTTGAAAATCTTTTCCATTCAAATTCCCTTTGTATTCCTTTGGCGGTGAAATGCATGAAGAAAATTTCACAGATCATGAAATACATACACCCATAACTTAAGATATTACACAGTTTAGAGAGCTGCTAAAATGGTTACTTACTGATGGTTCAGTGAAATATTAGGAAATGTGGCCAGTTTCCTGCAGAAAAGGAGCCTAATTCCAATACAAACTGGAAAATATAAATGAGCAGCAACTGATGCATTTGTTTACTCTTTACACTATCATCTGTTGCCTCTGGTCACATCACTGGACACTGCAAAGAAGTGTGCTCTGTGTTCCCTGCATCCTTGCATTAGGTATTTTGCAGACAACAATAAGATCTCCTCTTAGACTTCACTTCTGAAGACTGAACAGAACTATTTCTTCTCTTTTTGGAAGGACTCAGTCCCCTAACCATTTCGTGGCTTTCCACTGGTCTTGCTCCAAAATGCTGATGTCATTCTTGCCCAGACACTTGTCAGTTACTTATTTCTCTTCTAATAATATCTTTGTTTTTCCTCTGCTGATGATCCTTGTGTTCTTGGAAATTACTGGATGCTTTGTGCCACTTTTTTCAATATAAGCAATTCCAACACTGAGCACAGAAATGCTCCTCCATTTCACCACCTTTCCTATGAGTTTCTCCATTCAGAAAATAATTTTTTTTTTTCTAAAAGAAGTGACAATGTTTGACTTCTGCATTTGTAGAAGGCTGTTCTGTGCTGCAGAGTCCCTTCCCTATCACTTCCTCCACTGAACCTGGAATACTCGTAGGGTCAGATGTAAAATGTCTAAAATGAAAAATTGGTAAGAAATCAAAATTTTCTCTAATTGTAGAACTCTTGCTCAACCCAGGGGAGACAAAACTCAGTTTAATTCAAGTAGCTAGAAACAGGAAATGCTTTTTGTGAATATAGCACATGGTAATAGGATAATAACCATGCCTGTAACACCCACAGTAAGCTCCATCTATTGCCAAGATGACATTCCTGGGCTTCTGCTACCTTCTTTCCATTGTGTCCACATTAGAAAGTTTTCTTGACTATGTTTTCACAAAGAATTGAACTACATTTCCTTTTTATCCTTTTTTTCCTGTCTGTCATCCACATATTTTACTCATCAGGGGATGAGAAAGCCCTAACCTCTCATCTGATTAACAATAGACCTAGTAATTATTTAATATAGAACACTGACAGGCATCATTACATAACAAATGAGTTCACATTTTAATCCCTTAACACATCATTTATCTTACTCATTTTCAAACCTGCATTTCACAACTCAACTTGCGCATTCTTTTAGAAGTGAATTATTTCTTCGAGCATGAACTTTTTGTTTATTTATTAAAACAGATACCTGGCATTTAATAAGGCCTACGTATCCTCATTAACATCTATAACAGGTCCGATGATATAGCCTTTTACTAGGATAAAGGGCTCTACTCTTACCAGGCCACATTTGGGATCGGAAGTTTAGTCCATTAATCAAGTATCTATAGTAGCAGCACTGACAGTACCAGAGTAGACAGAGAATAAACACCCTATTGACTCCCTGAATTATTTGAGAACAGGAATTGATCAGCACAATAAGGTCTATAAAATTACTTTCTTCCTTTTGTTACATTTCTCCCATTTTTCACCACCTTTGAATAGCTGTCCCAAATCATAGAATCATAGAATCATAGAAT
>NW_009916990.1:0-11607 GCF_000696875.1 Nestor notabilis
CCGCCCCGCCGGCCCCAGGAACTTCCCCTCCCGCTGCCCTGGCGCTACCCTCCGAGTGCTGAACAGAAATTCACCTGCCCGAGCCCAGAGCCGTGACTCCTGCAGGAGCCCTGTCATCTCACTGTTAGGGATAAACCCGTGCACGGAGTTTGGTTCCTTACTTTTCATCTGATCGCTCTTAACGTTGATGATTTTGAGTTAGATGTCGTTCGTAGAACTCTCAGTTGTCAGAGTTTGTGGGCATCTGGGATTTTTCCTTTTCAGCTTGTATTACCATTGCGGGTATTTTTTGTTACTATTCTGTGTTCTTCTAGTTCCTAGTTCTTAATCTCAAAGACGGTTTGAAGCTTGTTTCTTGCCTTTGTTCTTTGCTCATTCTGACTCCTGTGAATCTTGCTTTAAATTGTATTTTTTCCCTTTGCTCTGTTTTACATGGAGGGTTTTTTTATTGTTGTTATTGCATTTTTAAACTTTTCTCGATATGACTTTGAGATCTGCCAAACTTTGTAGATTTCCAGGTCCACTCACAACAGAAAAAATTCCTGGGGTTCTGTATGGTTTCATAGAAATGTCAATGAAATCACAGGAGCTTTAAAGTGTTTCCTCTCTGCTGACCAACCCACAGATAATTTCATTAGAAATAACAAGCAGTTGCTGTGCAATACAAATTTCACCGGAATTCTGGGGTTCAGAACACTGTATTGGGAAAAGGTTTGTCCTGGGAGGAGGAGACTTGTGTACGTAGTGTCCCAGGACCCCGAATCGGAGGGAGCTCAGCCTGGAATCTCAGGGAACCGTGCCTCTTTAGTGAGATATATGGCTTCATAATTAGCCCCTTGCATTTTTTCCTGAGTGCTAGCATCAGCGTTCTATGATGTGTTTCCCTGATTAACAGCTGCTTTGCAACTATTTCCGTGTGCCACCGATAACCATATTTGTCAAGTCGGTCCTGGCAGAGCGCTGATTTCTTACTAAAATGCTGCATTTCTGTTTGAAGGGGGTTTCCTGTTCATTGCAGTGCCAGGCTTTTAAGTCAGCCCTTATTAAAACGTAAGTTGGCTTTAGCCTGATGCTTGTTAACAGGATTCTGGGTATCTCCTTTGGAGTAGGAGTGCAGAAACCTTTCACAGACAATTTAATCTTCTGAGCCTTGCAAACACACAGCTTTACACTGAGGGGGTGTTGCTGTAGGCTAATATATTGATCAGTTCCATTTGCCCTATAGCTGTGGCCTTCTGCTCTGGCTGAAATAGGTTGAGTGTTTGTTGATACGGCCATATTATTATATTTTAATACACAGGGAAAAAATTAATTCCAACTTCTTTTACATACGTCATGTATATTGCCAGCATTGATTGCTTCCGCACATGTAATGTAAACTGTCTGTGCATAGTTCATGGCCTGTGCCGCCTCTGCTTAATGAAAAGAAGTGTTGCATTTAAACAGATACAGATCCACTCTGAAAGACAAAATACCATCCCTTGCAACGTATAATTCAGACCCAACCTTTACATCACAGGTCATCTCAAAGTCTCAGTCTATCAACAAATGCTGTTTAGTAATAACCTACAGAGGGTTCCCAGGATTAGGAAATCTATTAGAGCTCTTACAGGCTGTGCTTCTGGTGGCTTTTAATTCTGTTTTCCACATGGAACTCTGTTACCAAATCCTGTGGAACTTTCACTGATGAAGGTGATGTTCTTTTACATTTTCATTAATTGATTGGATTTGGGGCTTTTTCTTCCTTGAGATGGTAGAAAGTGGGCATTTGCCGGAGTATTTTAAATTTGATGGTTTATATTTCTAATGCTAGTAACTGATAAAGTAGCTTAGACTGTTTCATTGGAAACCCTGCAGCTTTGAGCATAACAATAAATAAGGCTGGGCTTACCTTCCCCATTAATGCAAAAGGGAGGGAAATTAGGAATGAGGGACCTTGGCTGTAACGTCAAAGCGCTGTGTGCTGGTCCAGGATGCCGCCAGCCTGCTGCACTCCCACAACATCTGCAGTAAAGTTCCTGTCTCTCTTTTGTATCTTTGACATTGAAGCAGAATATTTGGCCTGAATTTATGTTATTTGGTCAGGCACAAATATTATCTATGAGTAGTTGCAATCATCCTCTAATTAGAAAATCAAACTGGAGGACAGGACCTGCTGCAGGGTTCCACCCATCACCACCCAGTCGGAAAGAAGGCTTTTGTATCATGTCACTGCAGGAGAAGTGGTGGGATAGTGAGTTTATGGGATTGACTTGCTTCTAAAGGCCAAAAACAGTGTCTTTTATTAGGAGAAGTATGTACCTGATCCACTAGAAAAAACTAGTTTGCTGGCCAGTGTGTGCTGGCAATCTAAGAATCAGAGTAGTGATACAATGCGCATTATTTGGCAGTGTCCTAATACCATAAAAATTTGGAGAAGTGTTACAAATGATACAGAAATAGTATGGAACAGTGTTACCAGCTGAGTCAGAGTGCTATTTGCTGCATGATTTTTTTTTGGCTATACACAGGGCTGCAAAGTCTTCTCATCTTCCTCCTCCTTTTTCTGTTATTTAAATTATGGACTGCAGTTGCCCTTGTTTGTGCAAAGAAAATGATCCATAGAAGGTAGGGAGGTTCGTGTGTGTGTTTGTTGAAAATATTGCCATTTTGACATGGCCAAAATTGCTTCATAAGTTGTTTGTGTATACAAGATGAATTGTAAAAATGAAGAAGTTTCAGCTCAGCCTATAGGAGGAATGTTCAGAGGTAAATGCAAACACAGATGTGAGAAACATGGGATTATTGGGAGAAGGAATACATGTCCAGCAGTCTTTTTTCCTGAAGTTTGTTGTTGCTTGAACTCTCACTTTGTTTTAAGATTCAAGACATTGCGAATCCTGGAGGAAGCGATGCAGGGGCAAGATAAAATATAAGTTTATTTTGGAGTGAAATTTACTACTGAAATGTTTACGTTTTTACAAGGCAAAAATAAGTTTTAATAAAGGGTTTGAATCAATAAAATGTTCACATGGTTGGGACTGAAATAGCACAATGAAAAGTACTGCTTCTTTCTTACAGGTTTTTAATGCTTAAACCTTGATAATTAGATAGGAGAGCTTGCGGAATTTCAGGGCTGCTGTGCCTGTGTCTCTAGCTCGCTAAATGTGGGAGGGAGTGTTGAGGAGTTTCTGAAGAAACAAACAAGTAATTATTGTTAGAAGGAAAGTGGTTTTGATACGTTCACATATCTGGTGGTCTGCTCATTTGGGCATCTTTCTTATTCAGCAGATTATCTTAAGGTTATTAGTTTGGGCACTTTGTATTTCTGCATCTGGCGTAGCAATATCAGCACAGTTTAAATCTGTGATTTGCCTGTCACCTGCATTTCAGCTGGAGACAGATCAAGTGCACATAAATGAAGCTGAAGTGTACTTTATGGGGGGTATTTTGTGCTAGTATTTTATGGTTCAGAATTACTGAATGTAAACTTAAGGGGGGAGGGGGGGAAAAAAGAAGGAAAATAAGAAAAGGCAAAGAATTAAAAATACCCCATTCATTTTCTCCTCCCAACTTCAAAGTGTGCTGGGACTTTGTCAAATTCCCGTTAAAATAAATATGTCAATTTCATCTCTCTTCCAAATTCATTTATCATGCTTTTTTAAAAGGTGTTTTCTGCTTTACCTGATGTTTAAATTGGATTCGCTCGTTTATGCTGTTCTTTGCTGTATCCCCCATGTTTTTCTTAAATGAATTAGTAATGACAGCGTACTCCATCATACCCTCTCTATAGCCACTTTAAGGGAAGCCTGGTGATCTAAACCTTTTAACCTATTAAAGATGATTTTCCCCAATTGAATCAGACCCACCACAGGTGTAATAACTAATCATTTAAACTACACCTGCTATTATGTATTTTTAAGCCATTATGCATGTTGGATAGATGATAATTCATGTTTATTGCATTGTCCAATGGATCCGTTTTGCCTACACTAGCCTGATTAATGTATTTAAAGAAATAAGAGATGCAATTTAAAAGAAAAAAAACATTGATGGAATGCACTGAGGAGTACATTGAAAGTGCCATTAAACCCATCAGAACTTTGCTCTCTGACCAGAAATGCATATTCGAAGGGTTTGATTCAAACACAAAGTGAAACTTGGTGATTTCAGCAATGCTGCTGGGGTTTTTTTCCTTCCTTTTCTGCTGTGAAAAGTTTTGAAAGGCTTTTTGGAACTGAATTCCAGAAACTCTTCAAGACCTACTTGACATAGGTCTCCATTTTAGGAGACGGTTTGTGCCACTGTTTGGGGAGAAATCCTCTTCCATGTATATGCGTGGTTATTTTTAGCTCTAGAGGAAGGAAGTGATCTCTTCCACTAGTTCACATGGATGTGTCCATCTCCTGAGTGCTTCAGGGACATTACTCCCCCTGATGCCACAATCAGAACAGATGTCTTTGTATGAAGGTAAAGTGAATCACCAGTGGAGCAACATGTAATAATGTGTGTAATAGTGTAGGAGTATATTTAACTTCTCACCTACCCATTCATGTCACGAAAAGTGACTCTTTTGATATTTTTGTAATGTGATCCAAAACATGTGAAGTTGCTTCTTTCCCAGTCATGACAAGCTGAGGTTTATTTATTGCTTTCAGTAAATTTGATGGCAGAAAAGGCCTTAATCTCTTAGAGTTTGCAGAGAGCTTTAAGTCAGATAGAAAGGGAGCATTCTTACTAGTTAGCCTAGTTACCGATCACATGCATTGGCTCTGGGTTGCCCTCAACTATAGGTGCCAACTTAGGTAAAAAGACCACAGTATAAATGTCAGAAACCCCAGAGTTTTTGTACAGGTTGAGCTGTTCCAAGAGTAGTTCAACAAGAAACCTCTAGGTTAAAATACCATAGTTATGCTGTCTGATTCGAGTTGAGACACAGCCTCTGATGCTCGTTGAATCATTTCTGAAAGTTGGATCACTGTCAGCTCCAGACCATCTCCATGTGTTGGGTGTGATGCCTTTACTTTGCAGTACAAAATGCATAATATGAAGTAGGAGTTTGACCATTCCTAACTTGGATCTTTTCTCTCTTCTGTTTTTCCAACCCTTCTACCCTCATCAGATTGTGACAGCAGTGAAGTTTTTACAGAACCCACGAGTCCGCCAAAGTCCTATTGCAAGCAGAAGAGCATTTCTGAAGAAGAAAGGTATGGGCTCTTTTGTGGTCTCAGTGGTAACGAGAGAGCTTGAGTTAGTGTAAAACCAAATTGTATTGCTATGGAAAATTAGATGTTAAGGACAAAAAACAGAGGACAAAGTCTGTCTCAAAAAAAAAGGTTTGAAGTTTGTAAGAAATACCAGTCTCTTCCAAACTGACAATATTGGCACCAGATGTAGAATTACAGACTACAGAAGGCACATTGGAAGTTTTTGGGTTAACTGTTATCAGATCTTTTCTGCAATAAGGACGGTTTAGAGCTGTAAACTAGCTGGTCAGTTCTAACCTTAGCAACATTGGCTTTAGAACGACCAGCTTCTAGGTAAAAAGGTTGAATGTTTCTGAAGAGAGCCAGAGAGAGGAATGAAGGGCAAAGGACTTGGTGAAAGTAAACAAGGTTGGGCTAAGGTCAAGCTTGGGGTCAACCTGACTTTCAGGCTGAAATGGTAAACTACTGACTGAGTTTAGCCCTTTCCTGTAGCAGGGATAGAACAGATCCTGACAAATCCTATATCGTCTGAGACAGATGGAACATACTTTGCCCATTGCCTACTGAAAATTTATTTTACTTTCTGACTCATAACAGAGTCAGAGTCTTTTGTTCTTTTTTTTTTTTTTTTTTCTTTCTTTCTTTCTAAAGTTTTTAGTCCACAACTTACAGTGCATTTCAGGTGAAGTTCAGTCCATATTATGCTGCCCTCCTGGGATCATATTGCTTAGATCCTTACCACAAGATGTAAATAATCTTACCTTGGGGTTAATTACATGCATTATGGAGCATTTTAAGCAGTTGGAGTGGTACTGGAAATACAAACTCCAAACTTCAGAGGGGGGTGACCTACTTATACGTTGAAGTCATAACTACTTCAAGGTGCATCAAATTCTATAGCTAAAGATCTTGGATTTTGAAAAGTAGAGAAGCCTATGAAATACATGCTACTGTGTTTGGGTTTACAAACTGTTTATTGAGAGGCCTGAGACCTGATGTCATGAGATGGAGAGTTCAAGTTTATGCACCATTTTGCTCCTCTTGAATAGCAAAGGGTGTAGAAGGGAATGGCAGTCCAGTGTTTTAGCAATGATGTCATGGCAAGTAGTTCATGGCCACATCTTTTTGAGTGTCATCCCCTCACTGCTTGTCCTGGTGCCAGTTAGAGAACATTGCAGTTGTGTAGGTATGTTGCTTGCCTTGCCCTGCCATTAAAATTTGACATTAAAATTTGGAGCCTGTTGGCCGCTGTGCTCCATGAGTTTTTCCTTGAAATATGTGGACCTATGGGGAGTAATTAATCATAAAAGCTTGGGGATTTCAACTCTATCACCGAAGCAATGAAGCAAGGGAAAGCTGAGCCTAAAAGCTGTGCTGATTACCCGGGGTAACCTGATACAAAATCTATTGTTGCCGAGAGATCCTTAGCCCCAAGTATATCGTGCAATATTATAACTGCCTGATCTTCTTCTGTGCTGACAATGACCAGTTATTCCTCATTTTCTCTCTCAACACAGCTGGGTTAGAATTTCATTTGCAGAAGGTATTTAGAGCAATTTAGAGACAAATGTCTCTGGTGTTTGCTCTGCACTTCCCCACCGCAGGCTTCGCTGAACAGTTTTTAGTATCAGGAGCTCCATCTAATCTGTTTAATTTTAATAAATCCCTGACTGGGAGAATAGGAAGGGTGGGGAGATGGAGGCACAGAGAAACTGTGGCCCGAATAATACTTCTTATGAATTACTTGGCTAATAATTACTAAAGAGCAGAAATGGTTTGGTAGAGCTGTTTGTTTGTTCCTGTTTGTTAATTAGCCCTCCTTCCCTTTGTGCTAATTGTTTATTTGAAAACTTAGCAGTAGGAGATAGGAAGGGGCAGGGTCCAGTGGTGCCTGTACCCAGCAGTCACTGGAAATATGTCCATATGGAATCTGACCACTGAGCTTATAACGTGACCTCTGTTCAGTGCTCGAGAGCGGGAGGTGCATACTGTCATGGTACCCGTGTGCACTAGCAGATGGAGGCAATTATTCTTGAAACGTAGATGTTGTGGCTAATGTAGTCCTGAGGAAAGGGAGCATTACACAGTTTGGTGGGCTATTCCCCCTATTCTCTGATACACAGTCATGGTTTCCCAGTGATAACATTTATCCCCACCTTACCGATAGTGAGGCTGCCTGGAAGAGAAGTCCTCACTGCCAGTCAAAAAAGCATTTTCTGTAGAGAAACCATTTCAGTTACAAGAGTCTCTTTTAAAATTATCTTTGCAGGAAATAATGCAGAGGTACCCTTGTATTTTTTATACTGTATACTCTGATCCAAGTTTCTTCAAGCAGAAATTGCAATAGAAGATCCTTTTATGGGCACTAGAAGAATTTCAGGAGAGGGGAATGTTCATATCTATAGATAGTTGTACACCTTGTATGAACTTGTCCTTTGTATTTACTTTCATGGAGCTATACTGGAGAGCTCTGTGACTCCTCACTAAATCTGGTTAAAACCTCCTGCAGTGGAGATGCTCGTATGTGTGAATGCAGAAGGAAAAGACCAGGTGCCCTACCCCTGCAGGAGTCTTCCTCCACCCCAGCTACAGGGACAGGACTGAAGCATTAGCTGTGGGTGAGCTTTCGGATCCTGCAATCACAATTTTGCCTAAGAAATTCCACTTCTGAGACTTGCAGAGATGGTTCTGCCTTGAATTACATTTTTTTTCTTTCTTTTTTATAAGTATCTCCTTCCTAGAAAAGGCCAATCAAATTTAATTTCCGCTTAATATTATTTAATATTTAATGTAGGAACTGGATTTTGTTTAATACATTTTAGTGCAGTGAGAAATGAAGGTTTCTGCAGGCTCACCAGCTGGACTAGGTTTGGTTTCTTGTGAAATAGTAGTAGCAGAGGCTGAAAGTAGCCTTTCCTGGTTACTTGCAGGTGAGGGCTTTGCTGAACTGCTCTCTCTGGAACATGGGATGATAGTGTTGATGACAGTTGGGAGAGTGAGGGTGTCCCGGATTTCCAAAAGGTCTTTCAAAAGTTGGATCAGATTTCTCTGTTGTCTTAAGCATTTTTAAACTCCCAAATACAGAGGCATTAATGAGAAACATGAAGTTATTAGAATCATTTATAATTTTCTTTGAAGCTTACACTGGCATTTTGTGTAATTTATGACATTTCCTCCTTTTTATCATGAACTTCTTCAGATGAAGGGAAAAAACAGCTGTTTCCCCTCAGAGTATCTGAAAGAAAAGAAAGGAAAAAAAGATGCTGTTTGTTTTTTGTCCAACTCGCTGATTCTGCTGATGACATGCCACAGAATCAGCGGCGCCTTGGGAGTAATTAGACAGCATGTGGGGTTTAAACCCTTGTGGAAATGTGTCTGTCATCTAACTGTTGTGCCTCAGATGTCCTGTACTGCTCAGTTACCCATCCGGTAACTCATGTGGCTTGTTAATTTTGTCTACTCTGAATCTGTAACTTCTGGCAAGATAGAGAAAGGGGGTGGAAGTGCACTGTGCATGTGCAGCTCTATTTTTCAGGGTGCTGGTCCTTTGGGGCAGGGAAGGGAAAAACTGCTCAATTTGCAGATTTACAGAGTAATCTTGGATGAAGAACATTTTTCTTCTTAGTTGCCTGTTCTCTTTATCTGAAAAAACAAGTACAGTAATGCCTTCCCAAAGTGGGATTGTGGGAACAAGCAAAAGCTTATGAGCAGCTCAGAAATAATAGTGAGGGGAGAGCAGAAGTGCATTAGGGCAAGTAAATGTGTAATTGTTGAGTTACATTGGGAAAACGTCCACCCAGAAGGTTGGACAGTGTTAATAAGATACGCTGCCTGGGTTGGCCTTTTGTATCTGTAAGTAACATAATGGGCTGCATGCTTCCAAAATGGGCTGCATGCTTCCAAAAGCACTCAGTCCTGCTTGGTGAGATGAGCTGGAAGTTGCTGGAAGTGTTACCCTTTTGCATGTTGTATCTCCTGATCTGTTGCATTACTTTGGCTGGTAGGAGGTGGGTTACTACACAGTTCCTTGCAGTGCATCAGAGTTCCAGAAAATGTTGCCAGTGCCAAGATGCCAGGCTATGGTGATTTCTGAAGAGATGAATACATCATTTAACTGTACATGCCCCTTCCCAACCAGAGCTCAAAGACACTTGATTCCCTGGAAACAAGTGCTGTCAGTCCCAGAATCTCCATTAGAAAACTGACTTCATTTTCTTCCTCTTTCTGTGGTCTGTGTTCTTGGAAGTTGAACCCCTGTCTTTTCTCCCTTGCCAAAGAAACCCAAGTGGATCACCTTGAGCACCCAAGACAAGGGGGCACAACCCACTGCTGTAGGGCTTTAAAGAAAGCAAATTCTTCAGCAGATTTCAATTTCACCCTCTTTTATTACTTTTTTATAATTTAAGTCCATTTCATGAGGCAGTTTGCATGTCCTTGAATGGAATCTCGTTACCATGAAAGCTTTTTTAGCATTGATTTCATAACAGTCTTAATTTAATAGCGCCGTCATTACTGAGAAGCCCTGAGAGTGAGGCCCTGACTTTCCAGGTCACTGACCTTTTAATTACAAACCTTGTTCTGATGGTCAGGTTATCGACTGGACAGCTCCCAACTCCGGCCCCCAGCACGAAGATGAAAATAACTGCCTTTCCTCCCCCACTTCCAGAACGGGGAGGAAAAGAAAAGTAACCTCTTGTGTTTCCAAAATTAATTTTCTCCTTCAGCTTTACTTTGTAATTAATTCTTTAACATGTCTCAGTGAAGCTCGAACAGTTTTTACAAAGCTTTTCCTTGAAAAGATAATACAATGCAAGCCAATAATGTCCAGTGACAACTCCTAAAACAAAATATATAGTTAGTAGCCCATGCTGTCAAAATACCTATTTGGGCCAAACTGCTATGGCTGCCCAAACCTTATGCTTGTCTAGAAATGAACATGTTTCATGCACGAACGTGTGTCACCCCAGGTTTATATGGTGAGCATGATGTCCTGTGGTCTGGAATATCACTGGGGTCTGCTGTCCCGGCTGTGTCCCCTCCTGACTTGTTGTGCACCCCCAGTCTCCTCACTGGTGGGGTGGGGTGAGGAACAGGCTTTGACTCTGAGCAAGCGCTGCTCAGCAGTTACTAAAACATCCCTGTTTTATCAACACTGTTTTCAGCACAACTCTGAAACCAGCTACTCTGAGGAATATTTACTCTGCCCCAGCCCAACCCAGCACAACTGTACAACTGGTGGTGTGAGCACACATTGGTCCTGTACTTGCAAATGGAGTAACTTGTTCTCTAGCTGTCTAGCAAGTCTTTTGTGCCTGCACAGACCTCATCACTTGCACTTGCAAAGCCACAAGTGAGACCTGGAATTCAGATACTGATAACAAAAATTTATTGCAGGAATATTCTTAATGTAGTAAGCATCTAGAACAAATCGCTTCCACACACGAGGGAAGGTTCACTAGTGTGGGTAGAACCAGGCAGGGTGTGCTCTCTGATGATGAAAGAAGTTTGCAACAAGTATTGAAGTAGAACAAAGTAAGTTTAACAGCTTGTATAGACTTACAGAAATGACTGTACAGGTTAAACAGAAGTCAGTGCCCCCTGCATTTTCATGCTAAGATCCTCAGTTGAGGATCTTAGAGCGCATTGTACCATTAACCACTGAAACTGCAGCTATTTGCATGGAGCATGTTTGGTAGTGTGTAGAGTTATCTAGATCTCAATGTGCTTTCTGCTAAAAAGCATCCACCTCTGAGGTAGAGGACTGAAGCTGCTTAACATCACTACATGTTTTTAGGAGAGGAAATGAAGAATACTTTATCTAAGGGATCTTGCAGAGGGAGCTTTAGGGATAGAGAATATAATTACTCAGTAAAAAATTGACTAAGATTCTTGAAAAGCACTATGGGATATTTAATTACTAAAGATGCTTAGGCCTCCGTTTATGACTTTGCAAGACAGTTAATGTGCCTTATAATATTTTGCTGAGGTTAAAGAAAAATACGTCTTATACCTGTTCATGGAACCAGTTTGTTCTTTAGGTGCCTCTCATCCAACCTTTGGGTCAGTACAACTTTGCGTAAATGGGAAGATCTGGTTCTCTTCCAAGGAACTGGTGAGGGATTCAAAGAAGGAAGAGTGAGAGAATGAATGCTTTCATTGCTAACAAACTCACACAGTTCCTGTCTGGATCAACATTATCAGTAGTCATGTCTGGGTTTGGCACCTTCCTGGTAAGGTTCAGCATAGAGGGAAGATTTCCACTGCTGGAGTCTCAAAATCCAGAAGAACAGATGTGCTCATGATCCAGAAATTAGTTCCACAGTGCTGTATTTTGTATTACTTGCCCTCTTTTTTTTTCTTCCTGAAAATGATTGAGAATCTCTATCCATCTGCTGTGAAGGAGATGGCTCCCTGTCCCGCC
>NW_009916990.1:11624-31201 GCF_000696875.1 Nestor notabilis
AGTTGCTGTTCAATACCAGCCTATTCATCATGCTGACTTTATTAAAGACTAGAGTCTTCAGTATTGTAACTGATAATAAAAGAGATTGCTAAAATAATATAATATATACCATAGAATCACAGAACCATAGAATGGTTTGGGTTGGAAAGGACCTTAAGATCATTGCATTCCAATCCACCTGCCACAGGCAGGGGGGTGTTCCCTTAGACCATGTCACCCCCGGCTCTGTCCAACCTGGCCTTGAACACTGCCAGGGATGGAGCATTTGCCACTTCTTTGGGCAACCTTTTCCAGTGCCTCACTGCCCTCACAGTAAAGAACATCTTTATATATAATACCACATAGATATATATATATATAAAAATACCATAGTATTACAGCAAATGTATTTGGGAAAATGTTTTTTAATTGTTATGAAATCAAATGCAGAACATTTTGGGTGTTTTTGAAGAAACACTTTCTGTATGATTAAATTGTGTCCTAGGAGTTTGTTAATGAGTTTTACTTGGAACTAAAGTATTCTTTCATAGAAGTGCTTGTCACTAGCAGGAAAACACGTCATCGTTGTTACTGGATAGCTCCAACAAGCTTGTCATCTTGCACTGGTTTGTACCTGCACGTTTGTCTTGGATACTCTCTAGGCTCTGAACTCAGTATGTTTCTGAACAGGAGGGAGAAAATCCTACTTGGGCCTGTGTAAAGGGAGCAGAAACAGTCATGGAAAACTTAAGGCCTACTAATCTTCACAGTGTATTGGTTTAAGAAAGATTATTTTGAAGGACTTTGATACAAGATCTGCTATTTCATACTAAAAACATTAAAAACTCAATGACTTTCTGTTTGGTTTCTGCGTGAAGTGTTGAGAAGGTGGATGACAAGAGACACCCCTTTGGTGTTTAATGACGCTTGGAAGAAGACATTGAGGAAGTGACTCTCAAATTTTACATCCTCTAAACGCCTGTATGTGTGTTCTGTAGCAGAGGATACAAGTCACATTAGTGGTAATATCCTTCCTCTCTCACTTCAGGCTCAACCTGCAGTGATCTTGAACCATTTAGATCTATACTCCACAGAACAGGAGAGGCGATTCATTTAGAGTGTGTTGGGTAGACAGTCTGCTCCATCTCCTGTTTCTGTTGGGCCACAGAAGTGCCTCACAATTCCAGTGAGGAGTCCAGAATCACCTTTGCCATGTTTTCGTAGCTTGACAATTATTGATAAATTGGAACAGACTGCTTTGGTGCCCGGGAAGTTATGCATGCTACAAAATACTGGTTGTAAGCTTAATTTTAACAAATAATTGGAATGTCATGGGTTTAATGATGTCTCTCCACTTGGCTATCTGACAATAACTATGTAATGTAAAAGAGCCGTTAAAAATGGCTTTGCAAAATTAACTCCTATTGCTCACTGAGTGTGTTTTGAGTCATATCTGCCCCTTGTTTACCGTCAAAATAATCTCTCTATTCCTGGTAGCACTGAAAAAACAATATGATTACAGCAGAGGGAGTTGAAGTCTGTTCTAGAAACAATGCTAAAATAGGCAGTTATATTCTGAGTCCTTAAACTGTTAAGTCTTAGTGATGGGCAAAAAAGACCCAGATCCTAAATGACTTGTAAATTTGAAAATCTATTTATCATGTTTTCAAATGAAAGCGAATGCAGGGTGCCAAAAGAAATCTGTAGTTCCAGTGTAAGAGCAGGCATTGGAGATCTGAGATACAACTACTTGCTTGGCTTTGGGCAAGTCCCTTGCTTTCAGCTTGCCCGTCTGTAAAATGAGGTTAATGACTACTTTTGCGTTATTGACTTAGTAAGATTTATGTTAGCTGTGTTTCTAAACTGCTTTGATATGCTCGCTCCGGAGTGGTTGGTGCTGCAGCATGGGGGTTTTGAAGTTGCTTGCTGCAGTAAAAGCCACACTTGCAGAGAGGTTGAGAATTTACTTCCGTCAGCTGTGTATGGGAGGGGAGAGCTGCAAACTTTAGAATGTCAGAATGTCAAGGCTCAGGCAGATTGCGTGCAATCCTAATCCAGCCCTGCAGCTTTGACCTTTGAAGCAAGCTTCACCTTGAGACAGTTGAAGAAATCTCTGTACGTTTGTATAAAGTATTTTTGTGATAGAAGGAATTTTCTCTTCATGGTCATCCAGCCCAGGGTTTCCTCACAGTCAGAGGAATTCAGTTCCTGACCTGCTCTGTGAATGAACCTGGTATTCTAAGTCTAAAGAGACAGCCTTCTCTCTGGGGGCTAAAACAAGGAGTGTAATTAGGATAATCTGTGTTGCGCTTCTGCTGAAATCCATCTCAGACCTAATGATACTTTCCTGCTAGGAAAGGTAAAATAAGTTCCTGTGTGAGATAATTCTCTAGGTTCTCTTAAGCAGAGTAGAAATGTTGTCTAAAACTATGTCTTAGATGCCTGTGAACATGAAATCCTGCTGTTTGCTTTACTGCTACACACTGTTCCTTCTGAATTTTAATCTGGAGTTCAGTCATTCGTTCTTTAGCTAAAAGGGGAATTTAGGTTTTGGTTCATTCTTTCTGATAGAACCTAGTCCAGGCAAGACTCCACTCCCCGAGGAGGAGAGCAGAGAATTCATTCTCAGTGAAATCTGAGGCTCTCTGAAGTAAAAGCTGTTGACTTTGTCATACCGTGCAAATGTGCATTGCTTTTAGCAAGACAATAAAGGGTAAATGGGGTGATCTCTGCTCCTGTGGAGAGGTCGGGTGGTTACATTACACAATCTTCTAGAGCATCTTGCAGCAAATACATGGGTTATATTAAAAGTTGCAATCATATCATTTTTTAAAAGTAAATTGCTGACCTTATGCAGTGGAATCAGCTTTATTGAATTTCGCCAAAAATGCGTTTATAATCCCCCGCCCCTGCATGCACATGATATTCATGTCCTTGCTGCCCATGTGGAAATGTCCCTTTTTATGGTGATAAAATTAAATTTGTCTTTGTCTCTGCCTTGCCTCACCTTTTAAGATTCCATCCTTAAAAGGCATCAGTGGATATCTGTACCAGAGGGTGAAGATGGGCAATATCCCTGGGCTGGCAGATTGTGAGCCAAGTGCCATAGAACAAATAAATAAGCTTTTCATTTGTAGAGGGCAAATAAAGCTGAGGACAAGTGTAATAGGGGAATTTTCTAGGAGTGTTGTGGTCTTGCCATAGGTAGAATTTATTTTGACTTGGAAGTACTTATGCTTTGCTTCTGTATTTTTTTCTAATTGCCACACAGTACGACATGTAAAATCCACAAATAGTTATTGTGCTCCTCCTGTAACACTGTGGTACATGTCCTCCTTCAACAATAACTAACTGTAAAACCCTTCCTGAAGGCATTCAAGGAAAGGCAAGTTTTGCAGCATGCTCAAGAATTTAACAAACATGTATCCCATATTTCTATCCCACTTTGCATATTCAAAGCACTCTACAAATACTAACTAAGCTTTTGCCACCTTTTGTGGAATGGCAAGATTATAAAATCCATTTAATGTACTTCCTTAGACCTTTACATTCTCCAAACAGTTTGGAAACATCAGATTAAAGTGGGAAAAAGAGGAAATGCCATCCCAACTTTAGGTGGGGAAACTGAGTCAAGTATATTCAGAACAGTTCAATCTGAGATAATTCTTGATTCCTGGTCATATATATATAAATCTAACCATGCTGTGCCATACTGTCAGTGTGATGTAGTGATGTTTATAGCACGTTCAGGAAAATTCTTCAAAGCATTTTCATGTTTATCCTCTCCAGGCCCCACCTGCTTTGGGGAGGTGGGAGACGTTAAGCTGGTTTTGTTCAATAAAATCAACACAAACCATCTAAGTAAATGAAGGGGCAGGTTGGTCCTTGCAATGCTAGCATATATCCCTTCCTACAGCATCTCCCCCAGCCTCTCTTCCTTTTTATGCAGCATTTAAAAGGCTAGTTGCTCCAGAGGTAGAGGGAAGAATATCAGAATATCATTCTGCTCCTGCTCTTCAAGTTACCAGGAGAACGCAGCTGTTAAACTCAGAAATATAAAATACATGTTTAAAAGATGACTCTGTATGTATTTAAAAAAGAGAGCGAGAGAGGATTCAAGGGAACCAAGAAATAGCAGGTTCCATTACTGTAATTAAATGGCAGCATTTAACCTATCAGGCCGTTGCGTGGATGTGAGAGACGAGCAGGGAGCTGCATTTGAAATGATCACCGTCTTCCTTGGGGGATAGAGTAGTTAAATAATTTGTTTGTGAGGTGTGAGTTCAGTGTCGGGTAAAGCAAGTGCTTGTGTGTGTCTGTGTATCTTAGAAGCTAGGGATGGCTGTGTGTTTACTGAGAATACCCTGGAGGTTGGTATTTACTAGCACATGCACTGTCAATAAGAACACAAGATGCTCTTGCCCATTTGTTAGGTTATCTGCAGAGTCAGGGCCTCACCTGGTCCCAGATATTACATCATAAAAGAGCTTTTTTCACACTAGGCCACCCAAGACAGGAGGAGCACTACGAGAAAAACAGGGGGAAAGGGGAAAGAAAAGAATCTGAGTCCTTTTTGGCCAGTTTCATCTGCTGCGGTGACTGTAAAGGGTAAATTGTTCTATCTGGTCATTGGACTTGGCCCTTGGGAGTATGGGGGCTATGTCATCCCTGGGGAAATAAGGGCAAAGCTGCTGCTCAGGTCTACCCTTAAACGGCACATGAGTTGCTTCCCCTGCAGCAGTGTTCTGCCTGTGACTGGCATGATTCCTACGCTTCAAAACTGTAGAGTATAAAATCACATGGAGAGAGAGGAGTCTGCGAAGTGCATCCTTGGCCTTTCATCACTGACCCGACTCTGTGAGGAGCTCTTGGGGCAGCCCTGCATAGCAGTGTTGATCAGCCTTTTGGCACCCTGGAAAGGAGATACTTTCTTACGTAGTGCCCAGAAGGAAGCATCTTCCCATTTTTATTCACTCTCTTTTTATTTGTGAGGCGATTCCTTTGTTTAGGGGCTATTTCCTAGTCCTGGAACTTCAAGAATTATCCTTATACAGTATGAGTTTATAGTAGTAGCAAGTTTTTGAGCTGCTTCACCTACTGATCTGACTTGTGTTATGTTGCAGGAACATGCCCATAAAAGTTTCTTAATCTTCACTCCAGTTTCTATGTGAATTCTGCGTAGCCTCTCCTGTTTTAACTCCTGGGCTGGAACTTCTGCTCTGGAACTTTTGTCTGGCTCTAGAAGACAACAGACAGTGTTAAAAAAATAGATATTTCAGTATTTCCATTTTGAACATTCAACCCCAGAGACTGGATTTCGAGGGCAACACTTGACTGAAAGGAGTCCAGAGAAATGCCACGTATTTCCACACCCAGTCAAAGCAAAGCACGAATCTGAGTTCTCTGTAATTTGGTGAGAGCTGGAAATGTGGAAGTGTTTCCAAAGATGATCTACAGGCACAAAGAAAAAAAGGATAAACTTGTTACATGAATAAATTACTTGTTGCAAATGCCTTCCCTGGCTCAAATGCATAGAATGTACGTATAGATTCTCAGAACCATCAGTCTTTGTAAATGATAATTGTGTCAGTCTCAAACGTTTTACAAAGGATATCGTGTAATATTATTCCTGTTGTACAGCTGTAGAAACTGAGGCAGATGGAGGTTAAATGACCTACACAAGGTCAATAGCAAGGCTGGGAATAGAACACAAATGCGTAGAGGCTTTTTATTATACTAATAAGGAAACTCTGGAGGTGTTTGGCATGGTAATCGGAACCCCAGAGAACTAGAAGCAGTTAGTATGTTCTGTGCATGTCCCGAGGGAGCAATGATGAAACTCCTTCTCTACCTTACCACTCCAGTTCTCCGTGTGTGGTCACCATAGTTTTTCCACCACTTAACCTCGTTATTTTTAGTATTGTTAGCATCAGTCGTCCTTTGGGTGTTTAATCCAGACTCCTTTCATTTTCTCCAGAACTGGGAAGAGCTGTTGAAGGGACATTGGGAGAAAAAAAAAAAACAACAACAAACAAACCAGAAGATGAAAAATGATCTTTTGAAACTTCGGTGATTTTTGTTAACTTGTCCCCTAATGTTTTTGTCTTTGCTCTTCTTTTATCATGAAGGACCCTGCTTGAATGTGTTCATCTTGGTTTCTTAAAACTCCATTTGCTATTGTTTCTTTCTTCTCCACCCAAGATTAACATCCTGTGTGATGACATAGATGGTTGTTGTCTAAATGGACGCGATGCAACCAACAAAATTGTGAAGGGTGGGTGGGGAAATATTTATACAGTTGTGTTAAAAACTACAAAGTAGGTTTGCCTTTTAAACAGAAGGTATTTCAACACTGTTATTGGCAGCATCAGCCTTTAATTTTACAGGTGGCTAGCTTTGTAGTAGCATTCAGCAAACAATATTTTAATGGCATGTAAAAAAATTTCTTTAAAACAAAAGAAAGAAGAACGAGGGTGATTTATAATCTGTAATGAATACTTGCTGACATGCCTTTTTATAATGGTGTATTCGCGTCTCTGTCTTTCTGGGGGAAGTGCAAACCAGATTTACCTGAAACATTTCTACCATACTAATCAAATATGTAGTATTTAGATGTATTTTTCTTAATTGAGCTTATCTTCTCAGGGCGATGTTACCTGACTCCGAGGTGTCTAACATTGATTCCACTTGATAGAAACTGGGTTAGAGGAGCAAAGACACTCTATAAGCTTGTGAGAAATGTGTGTCAGAAAAAGGAACTAGATTCCTGTGTTCATGTCTGCTCACCCAGTGTTGGTTTCTTTACATTTCCATGTATTTTTCCGTACACACTTCCATGTATTTTTACATTTTCTTAGGAACATTCAATTGTAGCTACTGTTCTCATGCTCCTTATACCAACTTCCTGGCAGCAAGTGCACAGGGTGCACTGTCATAATGCATATTCAGTGTTCCATTCTGTGTGCTCTTCAAACACTAAAAGTTCGTTTAATATGCACTTTATATGATTTTTCATGTGATAAGTCTGGACTAACAGGTTTGGTTTGTTACTTTCTAAAGTTTATAGTTTTAAAAGTAAAAGAGGAAATAAATAACATTGAGGCAAGTTGCTCATTTCAGTTAATCCTTGTTTGCAGAGGCTACTCTGTGACAGGTATTGTCTAACGTAGAAAAAAATCCACATCCTCTTGTTAGTGTGTTTGGGGCAATCAGTGACTCCAGAGTAATACAAGGAACTGGGAATGGTGCATCAAGACAGACTCTTATATATAAAACTAAGGATTACTCCTTCAGATATTCTGTCAAATCTGGTTAAAGAATTCCTTACAATGGCTCGAAATTGCTTTTCTTTTACCCAATTCCTTTCTTTTGAACACAGAGTTGGAAGAGAGTCTGGTTCGAGAACTGCAGCCCAGCCTAGTCCAGTAAGAACAAAGCAGCAGTGAAATCTGGCATTATTCCACTTTATGGCCAGTCTGCTAGGTCAGATCTAATACAGACCAGGTTCAGGCCCATGCCACCAAAAGGCCTGGTTATTCTTTGCTGCAATAACAAAGATGATGTTGGAGTTCCAGATGTCTGGTTGACTGCAGATCCTCCAGACCAGCTCCTTCTACTTCAGTGCTGGAATTCTTGTGACATGCTGGTTCAAGTTGTTGGAAATACAATTTAAAACTGGAGTTCCAAAGGTAGATCAAAATCAAACCTCCTGTATTACCAGGGTTTTACCTTACCCAGATTTAAGACAACCTCTGGCTTTCTCCTTAGAAGCTCCTACAGATAGTATCACAGATCAAAGAGTAGCCAAAGGCCAATCATTTTGTTGCTATTGCTCAACAAGCTGCTTAACAAAATACTTTTCTTTCACACAAAGTAAATGAATCTAAAGCACAAACATTTTCTGTCACCGCTGTTATTAAAATTTGTGTCAAGTTTTGGTAATGAAGTTCGATTGCTAGTTTTTTGAAGTGCTGTGTGCCAAACAGTTCTACTTTTGGAAATGTAAAAGAAATTAATATCCTTTCACCTTTATAAAGTTTTCTGTTGTAGTTCCCAATTTAATAGAAAGGAAGTTTCATAGACGTGGTGTGTACTCTGGGTAAGTTACTTCATTTCTGTGTGTTTTTCTTTCCAGCGTGGTTTTTCCCCTTCACATTGACTGTTGAACGCTTTGGGTGTGCCTGCCTTGTTTCTGCACAGTACCTGGCACAATACCTGCACGGTGAATGCCTTTTGGGGTCTCTAAGGAGTATTACAATACAAGTAATGAAGATCAGGAACCATCACCGTGAGACTTATTTCTCTGCAGAAATAACAACAAGCATTTGCAGATCACAGGTTTGGGTATGCTTGAAATGCACCCATGTAGTGTGTCTAATACTTGTTTTCTCTGCATAGTTTTATTTCTAGGGAGGTTGTCAGTTGTGGTAACAAATTATGACAGCACTACGGTTACTAGAGTAGTGTCTTTTCCATCATCTGGATTTTCTGCCCTATACAGGCTTCTTCTAAACAAATGTCAGAGCCCTGCTTATGTTCTATTCCTGATAAAACACCTTGGAGTTGGCATCCTGGCATAGAGTCATAGCTTTGAACCCCGAGGTAGATAATAATTTGAAATAATTTCAAATATAGAGAGGATTTTGTTCTCATGTAGAGGTCTCACATCATGTTGTCCTGGTTTCGGCTGTGTCTCTTTGTCTCTAGGAGAGCAATAGACAGATGGACTTACTCTGCCATTCTCCACTCAAAGGAGGCTTTCTATCAGGTACTGTCCTCTGCTTGTATGATAATAGAAAGGAAAAGCAGAAGGCAAGTGACCTAAAAATAAACCCATAGACGAGGATAAAATATAATTTCCCCCATTTTTAGGAGAGATTTTTATTTCTGTTACTGAAAGAATTGTTTTTTCTGTCTTTTTTGCTGACCATGATATTCTTAGAACTACTCCGTAATAAAGAGGTCTTCAGAAGAAGGTATCCAAGATTGAATTTTCACTGTGTTTTTTTGCGTATACTTGTTGTATAGGAATTCATCTGGGCTTTGTAACAAAACTCATAGTTCTGTAACTCAGGTTACTTAGGACTTCTGGACATGTCTCATTTGATTTAGAGTCATGTTGCTCTCTGCCTTTTTTCTAATTCGAACTTCTTGTGAAGCACAAATTGTGCCTGTTGAATTATGCTCTTTGCTACCTGAAGATTTGTTGTAGATTAATTCAAAAACAAGGTGTCCAAATCCTGTGGTAACAGGCTGTGGTAACACCGCATCTAATAGGACTTCTGCGTTTCAGAATCCCAAGTGTGAGTCCCATTATCCAGCCACTTTGTCCTGCATGTTGTTCCTCATCTTCTCCTTTCAGTGCTTTGGCCCCTGAAATATATAGCTTAGTGCTGGGAGCTTTCACTTAAGGTATCCCTTCCTTTTTTTCTGTGTGGAACAGAGATAACATACTTCATGTAAGCTAAGAGCTTACTTTACATTAGAAGAGGAAGACCTGACCTCTCTTACTACAAGTGAAACTGTATTTTCCCTGCCTTGAAACTACCAGTGAAATACATTTTGCACTGGCTTATAATGCTGTGATTTATGCTGTGATATGCTTTGTGATATTACAATGTCCTTTTGCCTTTGTGTTTGATTTTTTCCCCTCTAATAAATTTTAGTGGGTATGTTGTCAATGAACAGGGGTATTTACCCAAAATGCCCATAGGAGAAGGAGGCATTCTCCCTCCTCTTTGCTGCCTCACAGAAGGAATCCTATACGTTTCCCCCTCCCTCCCCATTAATCTTACTGCAATTTTTTTTCTATGTCTTTCCTCCTTGGTTTGAAATAGTATAAACAAGGGAGATATTTTTAAATAGAAAACAACTGGAAGGAAACATATTTCTCTCTCTCTCATGTGCATACACAAACACATTGCACACAAACACGAATGAGTGACCAGAAGCAACTTTTTAATTTTACGTTTTGAACTTCTCATATCTAGAAAACTGAAAAGTTGCAGTACTTGTTCCTGTTTTTTCCATTCCAAGCCATGCTAAGCAAGTAATTTTCCCTTTCTTATTCAGAGTGAAAAGTCTTTGATCCAGTTTTCGGAAGACAATACTCATTTCATACGAATATTTAATCAGTAGAAAATAGGGAGGATTTAGTTTGTTTGTTTAGTATTTAACCAAGTGAATAAGGCAGATTAGGGGAAGGGGGGAGACTGGACCCATAAACAAGGTGATATATAATATTTTTTTTCGTTCTCCTTTTAAATAAATACCGATCAGCTTTATGTTCAGAGACAATAGGAGCCGTTGGCTTAAATTTGCAGTTTACTGTATTTATGGCTGTAATATCAAGGTGCTGCCGTCGTAATTTCATGCCCCAATGAGAAGAGCAAGGTCGAAGCAAATGCTTCCATCGGCATCTGCTAACACACTAACTCATAAACAAGGCCCGGCTGGATCAGGTGGCACGGAATAATACAGGCTAATGAAATACAGCACAGCTTTCCATTACTGTTAGTTTTTACAGTGTCGTCATTACGTGTAATTTATGTTTAAAAAATTCAATTTTATACAAGGCTCTGGGAAATAGGGGTCTGCAGGTCACCCGACGACTTTTAACGGCTCTGAGAGTCCTTATTGCACTCTCCTGTTCCAACAAAATGTTAATAATAAATAATAAAAAAAATCCCCTTTTACTTTTTCTCTGGCTTGCATATCTTGCTCTGTCTTTTTAATTACAAGTGGCTAAGGGGAGTTTGGGGCTCTAGATGATGTCAGGAGTTATCCCCTTTCCTGATGCTCCCAGAGGGGGGTGACTATCTGCTTGCTTTGCTTTTGTCTGTCTATCAATCACCTGGGGTCCTGTAAATGGAGTAAACACAGCTGAGGAGAGGGAGATACTTAACAACCTCTCTCCCAAACCCTCACCCTCTGACATTGCCCTCCTCTCCTCCATTACACTTCATTTTATTATAGACTCCAAAAAGCTTGGCCAGGAAGAGAAACTGCTGCCAGGTCTATTTATTTATTTATATCTGTTAAGCCAAAATACTTTTTATTTTAACCTTTTCCTTCCTGCTTGGCTTGCTGTAATTCTCCATGTTGTACTGTCAGTCAGGTTTTTCCTTCCTTGTTTTCGTGCTGTGCAACAGAGGTTAGAGCAGCTTTATCAGTTCTGATTGCTACTTAGTCACCCTGATGGGTTAAAGTATATAATGTTGCTTAAAGATTGCAATTGCATAATTAACAGGCTTGTAGATGAATAAGGCTGCAAGAATTCTAAGCTCTTCCAGTAACTTTTCAAATCGCTTTTATTGCTGTGTTTTTCAGCGTGACAGTTGAGACCAGTGAATTTCCCTTTGATGCTGGGGTTCCTTTACACAAAGTTTGAGCTGGAAGTACAGCAGCAGGATGTTTACATTCAAATACAGTGTTTTAATGTAAATGAAGGGTAAAAAAAGCAGAGTGATGTTTCTGAGACCTTGGGGTTTGTTAAAATGTTGGCTCAGGCTCAGCCTCCTGAATGCCCCAAGAACCAAGATGTGTGAAAGCAAATGGGTCAGGGGACGATGCCTTTTGACCTTTTGGAAATGCATTCAGCTGAGCACGGAGTAGGATATAGGACAAACATTTGATAGAAGCATCACCCAGTGCTGCATGTAACTGACTGAACAGGTGGAATCATTAGTCTGGATCACATCCCAGGAGGTTTTTATGATGATTTTTTTTAAATGTGCCCATGTTCTTTCTGAGCAGAGTTGACTCAGTGGCTTCCAGGAACAGGAGTGTAATGTCGTTCCAGGGTCCTTACCAGTAGATCTTCCTTTTAGTCATATGATACCATGCACTAACTTCAAGTAGTCACATAGTTTGTTGTAGCTAAACAAGTTGTCCATTTTTTGTCCAAAATTGAACAATTTTGCTTTCTTCTTAATAGAAAGTGTGTATATGGGTGAGGAAAACAACAGGAGATACACCCCCCTGCCCTGCTCTGTCCCTGCCAAAGGATAGGTGTGCTCATTGCTCCGGGGTGGTCTATCAAGGTGGTGATAAAACTGCCTTTGGAAACACACAAAAGGAATTTAATTCATTCCACCACCTTTCCCTATTACGGCAGAATTCTCAATTTCTTCCTAACCAGAAATTTTCTCCCTAAAACTAATGTTGCCTGCAGGTTGTGAAAATCTCTCATGAATTACTGGATTGAGCAGTGCAGGAGGAATATAATGAAGAAAAAGATATGCTTAGTGGATGGGATGGGAAAAAGGGTTGTCACTGAAACATCAGAGCCTGTGTTAGAAAAGGAGAAGAAAAACTTGGTGGCTCATCTGGTTAAGCTCATGCAAGGGTTTTGCATTGCAATTATTGCTACCGTGTTTCATCCCGAAAATAGAGAAGAATGGATTTATGGTAAAACAATGGATTGGGACTCACGTCTCCTGAGTGTTATTTTCTGACTGTCAGAGGTTTGGTTCTAACCTTGGAGCACTTCTCATATCTGTATGTCTCACTTCTTCCTCATCTATAATGACAATAGTACTCCTCTGAGTACTCCTTTACTTCAGAGTGGGCAGAAGAGGAACAGTATTTTGATGTACATGAGGTCCTTATATGAAATAGTAGTAGGTATTATAAAAGGGCCTAAATAGACAGTCAAGTCTTAGAAGTTCTTGGGCAAAGGAGCTTTTTATACAACACCCGAGGTGCAGGCACCAAGAGTTGTCTGTGACAACCCACTGTATTCTCTGACTTGCTCTGATTCTGTGTTTGACCACAAGTTACAGGGGCTGAGTGATCCCTGAAAACTGAATGGCCATGGTGACAATCGCAGAAGAGGGTCAGCAAGAACCTTTGAGTGCAAAAGAGTCATGGGTGCTGCAGTCTTCAAATCAACACCTTGAAGCCTGAAAAGGAAATTTTAAGGCTTTGTGAAAATTATGCCTAATTCTTTGTGATGGCTGTTGTGCTGTAGAGGAATGAAATGGATGGTTGGGGGAAGGGAATAGGTTTGCATTCTGTGGGGCTATGAAGACAGTTTCCTTGCATCCTTCTCAGCTCAGTCCTTGCTCGGTACCCTCTGCGGTTAGATTATTCCTTGCAGATAGCAATCAACTGGAAGGAAGTGTGTGTCTAATTTGCATGAGATTATTTAAAACAAAAAAAAAGGTCTGCATTAGTCAGGGTGATGGTAAACAACGCAAAGAGATGCCTTTTATAATATAGCTGTGGCTCAGCTTTCAAAGCCAAATATAATTCACTTACAATTGGCAGTTTCCTTTATTGTTCCTTTTAACCTTTTGCGTTCTGCATGGTCTTGATCTTGCTGCAACTCCAGAAGAACTAAAAGGTTTGTTTTCCAAAGTGTTGAGAAGGTGGATTTAGACCCATTCTTCTGTTAAACTGAGACATACCTATTTGAGAATTATATTAGACACAAAGGTCCAGTGTTTGTGGCACTGCCTTTGCATCCAAGGGAATCTTCCTGCTAGATTAGAACAATGAATGGACCATGGACACTTTTTGATATAATGCAGTAAGAGAAGGACTTTGAGATATTGGAACAGCTGACACTTTGATCTGGTTTAGAAATTCCCACTTTCCTATGTAATTAATATATCAAGATTGAATAATCTGGGGCATGGAAAACTCATACAGTGTGCATACATGTGTGTAGAGGGTGAATCTGAAAAACATCCAGTCCAAAGGGAATTTTGATGAGTTGTAATTGCCTGAGGACAGTCTCAGAATGTCTTGTACGTTTTTGTTCCTGTGTGTGAGAAATGACAACCATGAAGACAGGTATATCTCTGAATCCACAGATGACTAGTTGCAGTGCAGACTCACTCCATATATATGCTTAAGGAATCAGCTCCAGGAGATTATTCCCTTGATGCTTGGAGGCCAAGATGACAGGGCCTTAAAAACATCTTGTTTGGATGAATAAAAAGGTGTTCCAAGGTGATGGCAGTCCCAGGCCTCTCCTCTGATAATTAAGAAGGGATGTAGCTGTTATGTTCTTTTGTACCATGAACAAGACCACTTCACAAGGCAGCAGAATAGTCCAGGGATGTAATACCAATTTTAATTTGCACTACTTTGCACAGGATTCAAACAAATTCAAATATGAAAGGTTTTCCATCATTCTGTGATTCACATCAGTTTTTTCTCCGCAGTACAGCAGGGGTTTAATGGAAACAGTGATACTTGAGTGTCCCTAGTTGGCAAGGCCAGAATAATCCTAGGAGTGTATTTTATCTCAAACAGGATGAGAACAGAAGGGGCAGTATGGTTAGGAAACAATAAGTATTGTTTCTTGCTCTTTCTGTAGAATGAGTTAAGGATCCTCCATAACTTCTGTGTGTTTCTAAGTGTTAAATATTATCAGATTTGCATGGAAGTAGGACAAAATGCCCTATTTTAGTGGGAGTCACGTTTGCAGCCAGCAGCTAACGTTGTCTCCATCTTTGTGAAATTCCATACTTGCTAGTGATCTGCGATGTTGGCATGTGTTTATGCTTTCTCCTACATTGGATAATTAGGAGCTGGTTAAAACAGTTTCTTTCTGATTAGGACTTTTTAACATGGCTTAGACACCATAAATATTGCTTTTGTGACTAGAACAATGGGCTGAGTTGTGTTCCTGTGCCTTTTATTACTCTCACTGCAAGTCTTGTTCCATACTGTTAAGTGGGGTTTGGTTCCTTACTGTTTGAGGCATGTATCAAATACAACTAAAGGGATTGCAGGACCAGAGATCAGGAACTTCAGATATCTGATGCTGTTTCTGACACTGACAATATTCTGTCGTGTTAGAGAAATCACCTCATTTCTCTGTGCAACAGCATTTGCACTGTAAAGTAGATAGAATAGTATCTGGCAAGAACTCACAGTATCTCATGTACTCACAGGAGTAGGGAAAAGATCTGTTAATAGTTATAAAGCCTTCTGAATACCAGAAGCACTGTGCTAGCACTTTATGATATTAAATAGCAGTCCTGAGACAGACTTGTATATTTATTTCTGGCAATACTGTTTGTGCTACAGATTATTCCGTTCTAGAACCCCAGTATGCAGTGAAGTTTAAGATCATGAAAAAAATCATCAAAACTTAGGTCATGCACCCAGAAGCCTGCCTATTTTCCATATTGTGTCTCCCTTATGTTAAAAAGCCAAGTGTTCTAAAGGATTAAGTTGAGGATTTTCATCTACCAGCAGTACTTCATGGATCTTGAGTGGAGGTGATGGAAAGCGTTCCCCCGTTTTTCTCCCACTGCTGTCATATTCATACCATTTTCCTCACTGCCTCACATTTGTTCTCACTTCCAACCTTTCCGAATGTTTTTGCATACATGCTGCCTGTGTAAGCGAAAGGTCCCGAATCACTTCATATGTTCCTTGTAGCAGGGACACTGGCTTTTTACCTGCTTCTGTGCAGGAGAATAATAACTAATACACAACTGTCCAGGCCCCACGTCATGGTTGCCATCTGAGTACTGAATTCTTCTTCTAGAGGATGTTTTCTCCTGTTGGGAAAAAATAATCCAGCTGTGCTTCCTTCTTTACAGATGCTGGTCATCATGGATCCTTTAGCTGCTTTTGTTTTCCCCCTTGTTGGCCAAATCCTTTCCATATGTTGTGGCCAATTAAAGATGGTCATCCTGGCATTTCCTGATGGCAGGAGTGACTGCACCAACATGTACCATGTGTGCAGCGTTACTACAGCTCTGTGAAATAAAAGCCAGGCTGCCTTAGGGCAATCTAATCACGCAGCAATAGGCCGGGGCAATGCTAACGCTGAAAGTTTAGGCTTGGCCTTGTTTTGATCTGTTTTGTTATAGTTTTATTTCCTCCTTACATTCTGTGTCCCATTCATACTAATCACAGTCAGTCCTGATTTTTTTCCTTTTTATTTCTGCATTTGTCATAAAATAAAGCAAATTATTCCCGTCTTCGGAAACGATGTAGACTAATTAGTCGTCTAACCCAATAATTAGGTTTTTGTTTCCCTGTCTGTTTTCATGCATTATTGTTAGTTTTTTCCCCTCTTTTTTTTTTTTACACCATTACAGATTAAAATGAGCCACATTTGCAGTTGATGGTATCTTTTTTTCGGGGGAAGAATGGAGAATTGCAATAGAAAGCTACTTCAAAAGCAGCAATAAACTCAAGGATAAATTAAGGAAATTGAATGAGCCACATTTGGAAGCAGCGTTGAGGCTAATATTCTGTCGCTTAAGGTTAAATTGCAACAGAGAAAGAGAGAGGGAGACATTCCAGTGAATCCAAAACTGGGGAGGCATTACTGCTCAAGTCAGTGCCAAAATCCTTTGCAGCTTGAAAGGGTTCTGCCTGGCTTGAGAATTTAATTATGCGTGCATCAAGTGGGTAAAGGTGCTAAACTGATTTCATTTCCTCTGCTCCCCCAGGCCTGACAGATGAAGAAATTGACCTGGCTTTCCAGCAGTCAGGCACAAGCACGGATGAGCCACAGTCCCCAGGTCCTTCTACACAAGTGGTGCCAGCTCAGCCCTCTCACCCGGTGGTGTATAGTAAGTAACACTTTGAAAAACATCTGGTTCTGTTTCTTTCTGCAGTGAGCTCTCCAGCAATTTCACAGATTTCTGTGCCAGATCCTGGATTTCAGGTCAAATAATGCCATACTGTTTGTCAGAATTGGACCCCAAATGTTACTTCAAATGCTCTTTGTAGTTGTTGATGCCCATGACAAGATCGTATTACCCAAGGAAAAAGAGATACAAATGATCATTGTCCACAAACAAACATCATACATACTAGCCTGTGACACCCCTTGACCTGAAGGGGTATAGTCAATGCTAATTAGATTCTCACCCACTATACTGCTTGAAAAAAGCATTTAGTCAGCATAGGACTCAGTCTTCCCTTCTAAGCTTAAGGTCATGCTTCCCTTCATCAGTAGGGTTTTCTAATATTTAGATCATAAATATGTGATAGAGTTGATAGATTCTTGGATAGAAGGTGCTATAAAAGGGCCACACTGTTTCATCTTTATTTATTGCAGCAGTGGACTCTGTTCAATAAGCTGTTGGACATTGACACAAAGTTTTGTTTTAGCTAGAGGACTAGTCAGGCAACCAATTAGTTCATGGGATCATAGAACAGCTCAATTGGAAGGGACCCATAAGGATCATGGAGTCCAGCTCCCTGCTCCTTGCAGGACTAAATAAAATTAAACCATATGAGTAAGAGCATCATCCACATGCTCCTTGAACTCTGACTGTTAATGCCTTGAACAGTTACTTGAAAGAGGTGTATTTCCAGCATGAACAGGAAGCTGGAATATAAGGTCTTTAGAACTTAGTCTGTGACTTCCTGTGTGTGAGTTTAAGGCCAGTCACAATGGAACCTAGAGTGAATGAGCTTTAATAGTGCTGTCAGGTTACAACGAATAACAGGCAGTTAATATGGATCCCTAATTTTAACAAACTCTTCCTCTTCAATCTTAAATAATCTGAGGAGTGACAGCAGAAATTCTGTGTAGATTCGGTGGATGTGCTTGTATGATTTTGTGTACAAAAGACACTCTCAAAGAAATTTTAAAGTCCCAACATAATCTGTGTTGACTCAGAATTTACATATATATTTGCATTTTAAAACAAACCTCGCAAAAAAGTATCTAAGCTCCAAACAATAAAAACCAAAGTACACACCATTAAAAATCCATCAAAAGAAGCTGTTTAGCTCACATGTGTGTCTGGCAGTTTGAAAATCACTTCACTTACCTGCCAAGTATTAAGAATAGGGTTTTGATACTGCTCCTAAAGAACTCTAGGTCAGGTACTGACTGATGTAACAGTCCATTTAGGTCTGTGTTTATTAGTTTATGGCATAGGTTTCCTATTGCTAGAGACAACACTAGACTTGCTTTTTGAGTTTTTAAGTACTCTGGCTTGGCACAGTGTGATGGATTTGGGCTCAGAACTGGGATGTTTCTGGCTGTTGTACTGTGCTGGTGAGCTCAGGACTGAATTCTGCCTCCTGGGCTAATACCTGTCTGCCATAGTTCACAGAAAATGCCAGAAAAGCAAAATCTGCTCTCCCAATGAAAAAACAGTGCCAGATCCCAATCAGTGCTGTCCCTAACTCTTATCACAACCCAATATTGGAAGAGTTAATCTTCCCTTGTTTTATAGTGTTCCACTACTAAGAGTAGGGCAGGAAAGAAGTGTGCAATTCAAACTGGAAAACATTGTCATCATTATTAACCCCTGCAGCTTTATCACTGTATGGGTTTTTCTCCTCTTGCTATTTTGGCTTTCTTCAAAGCCCCCACTCCCAATTTCTTCTTATACTAGGTAAAAATCTTAACTAATATTTAAACACCATAATGTTCCCAGTAACAGCCCCAAAGAGAGGTCTGAAGGTATCGTTCTGTAATGCTCAGAAACCAAAGATGAATAAAAATACCACCAAAGTAAAGCTTTTGTAGGGGTTGTAGTTGTAAAGCAGTGCTCCAGCTTTGTGATCTGATAGCTGCTTTTAAAAACATTTGAACCAAAAGCTTTTGCCTGTGGGTCAGCCCCTTTTAGCAACCCCCAAAATGGGGGAAATGGTGACAATAGATTTGTTTGGTATTGTTCCTCCTCGCTCCAGCCGTTCTTTGTAGACCTTCTATTTAAGTTTAACCTCTTAATGTATGTATAAAAAGAATAAAAACCGAAATATCTGTGTTATTCATTTGACCAAAATACTTGTTTTGATTAGTTGCCATCTGTGCACTATTCTAGTCCTTGACTGGTGTAGTACTGGTGGTGTTAATGATGGATCCATCTTTCTGTCTTCCTGCTATGTGCTTTCCATGGTATCAGAACAGGTGCCTTGTTTGCTGTAGGTTATTTCATCAGTTGGATGATAACCCTGTAATGAATATTTCTGAATCGGTCCAAATCTGCTCCAGGACAGTTGTTTCTGTGACAGTTTACTAAATCAAGTTCTCTTTCACAGATTTGTTAGGGGTTGTCATGTACAGAGAAAGACAGATACTACTTTTTGTCTATCTGTTACACTTATCTTCTTACAGAGTATTCATGACACTAGTGTTGGAATGCTTCAAGGTTTGAAGTTCAAAAGTATATCTGAATGACTAATGAGATCGGTAGACTGCTGAATCTGTAAGTTGACTCGGTGGTGGGAACAGCTCACACTGGAAAAGCTTATATTGAAAAAGATTATGAGCTATATTTGCCTTCCCCAAAAAAGACATCTGAGTTTCTTGTGAAGCACCATCTGATCTGCTGGAGTTTAGGTCTTGAAGTCTGTGAACCACTCTGTGTTTGATATTTTTGGTTCTTTTTAAGTTTTTTTTTTTGGAGTAGTTTTGACACCTCTACAAAAAATCACAAAACTAGAGAGAAAGTCTTACCCCCCACAGAGCAAAAAGGAGAAAGAGCTGAGGAAGGTACTGCGCTGAAAAGCAGTGGCTAGTGCCTTAAGAAACCTACTTTCTTCTCCTTCTCTCCTCCCACAAGGTGTTGCTGCTTCATGTTTAAAAATTATGTTAAAACTCTGGTTTCCAAATACAAAAGTTGAGGATGGCTTCAGAACCATCTCAAGAGTTTATT
>NW_009916990.1:31232-35673 GCF_000696875.1 Nestor notabilis
ACAGCCAAGTTGGTGATCTCGGCAGCAACGCCAGTGTAGGATGTCCACTCTCATGAGTCAGAGCAATAAATCCTGGGCACACCTTTTGATTTTATTTATTTAATCTCCTGCTATTGTCACCCCAGTCTCTTCTCATTTTTAAAGTTGCAGGAAATAATTCATATCATTTAAATCCTTCCTTTTCTACAAATGGAACTGCTGTTGTAGGCATTACTTCATGTTCTAATGTTTTGTTGGAAATAGCTGTTACCTACATAAGTACTTTCTTATTCTTGAAGTAAGCATATATATAAGCCTTCAGTGTAGCATAGTTCTAATATTCCCAACTCCTCTTAGTTTGCTTTAAGAGGAACAACAGTAACTTTGGGGAGGAAGAGACAAAAATTAAGTTAAGTTTCTAGACACTGTATTTTCACTCAGTACCATCTCTACAATTTTCCCTCCTGTTCTGGAGGAGTAATTTCTTCCCTCCAGTTTGTACTTTTGCCAAGAGGTGTCAAAACTGCTAAAAAAAAAAGCTTAAAAAAAGCTTGAATTTGATTAATATAGAGAAACAAGACTTTGCCTGACTGATAATAAAACTGATAAATGACATTTGAATTACTTGTAGCAGTAATTTATTACATAAAATATCTTTTATTTGACATGCGATTAGTTGCTGGAAGCATCACTCAATCTGACTAGTTTAAACATGCTCTAAAATGAACCCCCAGTAAAAAAACAGGGCTGTCTGCTGTTGGCATTATGAAATACACTAATCCAGCAGTGAGGACAAAAATCTGACTTTAAATATTTAAATGATTAATTGGGTTTATATTTTTTTTTACCTTTCTAACCCCTATAATTACAAGCAAACTCAGGGGAGTTTCTAAGCAAGGTGTGCAAAGCTGCCTCCTCCTCATCCAGTTCATCACCAGTGTTCTTCCCCGTGGTGTTCATGGTCTCCATTTATAGGGGTTGTGCAGATTTTACACCTGCTTAAAAATCAGCTCCAGTGACTGCTTTTCTTGCCATTTGGATCTTCTTCTCCCACCCTTGTGTCTTCATTACGTGGGAGGCTGTAGAATACAGGCTGGTTTCTCTTACAATTAAAAATGGTACCTAGAATCCAGAGTCTTTTTTTCCCCTGATGCCTTTCCATGGCTTCACTGTTTGCTCATGGAAAACCACCTCTTCTAGCCTCAGTTTCTACAACTTAAATGTGGGTACTAGTGATGCTGACCTTACTCAGATGCATGAGGCCTAATGAACTGATACCAGGAAAGTTAATTGTGAGATGAATGGGGATCTTAAAAACAGCGTTTACTCTGGAGGTTCAATGCACAGTTGCTTCTGTGGAAAGCAAATATACTTACACAAAACACAGACATACAGCTGGAGAAAATACCTGCATCCCTTCCATTTGCCTTTTGAGGGTCTCTTATGTGGAATCGTTTGTTACTTCCCCCGTGTCTAAACTGGAGAGTTACTGGGCATGTTTTTTCACTTTCTCTGAATTCTGTTCCAGTTTTACAAGTGGGAAATTGAGGATATGCAAAGAAGTAAGTGAAAGCACTGAGGTTACAGCTGAGAAACTTCTAGCCCTCTCTCCTCCCCATGTTTTAGATTAGAGTATTGGAGAGAAAAAGGAAGATTGAGTGTGGATTTTAGGCAGAGCTGTGACATTCTTCATAACATTGTAAAGTTGATGTGGTCAATGCAGAGCCTTTACTGTGTCCCTCACTCACTTTTCCTCTCCACCCCCCTCACTTTTTTTTTGCCACAAGACAGAATTATTTCACACATCTCTAAAATGAGTAAAATGGCATTTCAGCTTCTTGTCTTTATAGACTCTCTGAACTTTAGGAAAGATCATTCTGGTCCCTTTTCATTAATAATGAAAACCAGGGGGCAATAAAATGTTCTTAGCTCAAGCATTATAGGAATGGAGGGAGAGATGAGTGAGGTGAAAGGGCAAAGCAGACAGGGTCCTACAGGTGTGTCTGCTCTCTGCTCAGAGGTCACTGCAGCAGGGAGGTACTTAGGGACAGCCAGTCAAGGACTGCTATGGACAGGGCACCGTCAGACCCACAGACCCTGACATTAATGAACCCTTTACAATAGGCAATTCAGCCTGGAGATGCATTGTCATAGAAGGGGATAACTTCAGTCACAAGTTCAAAGCAGAGAACTGGACAACCAAGAGACTTCAGATACCAGAAATGACAGTGGAAGCAGAGTAAGGAGGGAAAAGTGGGGTGGGTGACTGGGGTGTGCAGCAAGATTAGCCAGAGATCATTTTAAATCCTGACATGTACACAGCCAGTTACTGCAGCTTAGCTGATGTGTGTTAACTCATTAAGTTAAAAAGTTATGATAATTTGGTCATGTGCCTAAGCTCCAAAACTGCAACTGCAGCAACCCAAAATACTCCTGGTGACACTACTCACCACTTCTCACAGAACTGCTTTAATTTGTTCAGATTCTAACCAGTGGATAATTTGAGGAGCTGTGTCCTAAAACGTTGCAAGATGCTATGAGTGCCAGTATTTGAGAGCCAGTGCCTGCTTATAGAGCCTTAGGGGTGGGATTTCATTCTTGCAATGAAATGCCTGTAGAAGATCTCAGCAACAGAAAAACTGGCAGTAGGTGAGCAAAGTGGAAAGGAGAGAAGCTTCCAGCCAGTTCAGCCTCCCTTTGAAAGCCTAAATTGAAACTTTGGAGAAGTGAATGCATTTCTGAGACACTGCAGGTCACATGTAGATTTGGATCTGTCTGTTTGGAGACTGTACACCGGCCTCCACCTCATCAGTTCTGCCCACATCCTGCCACTGAACTTTAGGAAAGATCACTTTGCATCCTCTTTGTTATTAAAGAAAACCGGGGGCAGTACAAGATTTGTTAAGGGAACTGCGAGGGAGGTAAAAGGATAAAGCTGGTGGAAAACTACAGGTATCTTCTGATTCTCCTTGAAGGAGAGGAGCACACCGGAGCTTTGCTTTGCTCTGTGGAGTCTCTCAGCTTCTGTGCAGAATTGTGTGTTAAATAGCTCAAGCTTTTATCCTCTTCTTTACCTCTCTCTGTAGATATTTAATTGCGTATTTTCTTTTTGCTGTTTATGTGTGTTTTGGTCTCTGTTTGTAATTCAGGCTTGAAAGACATTGGCTCATAATTGCTGATGCAGTGTTCATAAACCCATCAACTGCCCTGAATAGATTCCTCTTCTTTCTCAAAACCCTGCTTTCTTTTTTTCTGCATTCTTCTGGATCTCTGGCTCTGTCCCCATTTTCAAAGATGATGATAGTGGAGAACAAGAGGTGTTCAAGTAATGAGTTAACCTTAGCTAGTACTAACACTGCAGACAGTATCTGGGGGAAGTGCAGGCAAAACCAGTTTGATGGAACTTTTAAAGTGCTGCTGTGATTTGCGTCTCTTTGACACTTTTGCAAGGCCATTGTCAGTGCTGGAGGTTTGGACAGATGTTTCAGTGTCCTAAGGCCAGAAGCCTGCACACTGTACCTGAGGGACTACCAGCGTCCTAATTCCCTCTGCTCAGTAAATCCGTGCCTGCTAAGAAACAGCAGAACTGGCATTATTCATTGCACTCTGATAAAATAGGAATGAAAATGATGTCATCTACAGTTCTGACTATGCTTATTTCTTCATTTTGGCCTTTAGGTCCACCTGGCTCCAGATGGCGAGATTATGGAGCTTTGGCTATTATAATGGCAGGAATTGCCTTTGGGTTCCACCAGCTGTACAAGGTAATATCTCCCTCACTTCTCTTACACTGTGCTCTGAGGGAAAAATGTTCTGCTGCTCGTGTCCACATGATCATGTTGGGTCCAAGTTGCTGAAGCATCTCTGCTCTTACTGGCATTGCCATTGGTGTATGCGAGAAATGTAGACACCCAACATGAAAATGCAGTCAAGAAGTGGCAAGCAAACAAAGCTACATCTTACAGTGGATGCTAGAAACAGGGTCATTTTCATTGTGTATATATATTTTGGGATTTTTTAAGTTGAGGAAACTGAGCACAGTTCAGTAAAAGGATTCTCCCAGCAGTGACCAGCAGGCATTACTGCCACAGCCCCAGTCTAATGATTTGCCCACTGATGATCCTGCACCATGGGTAGGAAAGAACCTTCTTTGACCGATCAGAACACTGGAAAGAAGGTGCTAATTTCCAGGCCTGCCATATATCCTGTAGTTCTGTTCCAGTGTGCTTAGAACAAGGTAGAACAAGAGTGTGTCTGCTTGTGTATTGTAGAGACAGCAGCCCCTTCTTATTTCTTGTGCAATGTTCCTCCAATTGAACATACTTTTTCACTCTGGGTTGCTTTCCAGCAGTGTGGTAAGTGACATTAGATACTGTCTTTGGTAAACAATCGTATTCTGTGGCTACGTAGAAAGACATTAGTGGTTGAAATCAACATAGCAGAGTGTGAAGAGCTTTGGTTC
>NW_009916990.1:35704-55548 GCF_000696875.1 Nestor notabilis
TGTTTTTGTAAAAGGGAGAGATATGAAGACTTAACAAGAGGTTGATGGTTTTCATGTTTGTTTTTTAGTTAACAATTACCACCTTGTTTAGTAAAATCTAGTTTACAAATAGTGTTGTCCTTCCAGTTAAAAACTGCTTTTCTTACCTTGTCCTATCATTAATATTCTGGATCTCAGGCTATGAGAGGCCAGAAGAAGCAGCATGTTCCATCTTCACAACTAAAGTTATTTGACTTAAGAGAATAGCTTTTTATGGAGCTACATTGTCCCTATGTTTTTATATTAAAGTAGTGATGCCAACATTACTGATCTTTTCATTCTTGCTAAGAATGGTGGATCTTGTAAGTGTCCAGAGAGATGTTAACACAACAGCTGCTGGGCCTTGCAGACCTGAACATACCACTGTTACTAAATGACACATAGCTGACATGTATTGATAATTGACATAATTTTTTTGGCATAATGCTAGTGATGCTGTTAATATATCCTACTGCTGTATTCTTTGTTACAGATCTTGCTCTGCTGTCTATCCAGACCTCATATTGTATGCTTTAGCAGAGACTCTTTCACAGGAGTAAAACATCTTTGGAAGAGTTGATAGATTCCCTCTGCCCTTCATGGGATTTTGAGGGAGTTTGCAAATAGTGATCTTTGTATGAAAGATAGGATGCTGAGATACAACGTAGTTGTCTCTGTGTGTTCTGTGAAGATTAAGAGAGAACTGTTTATGAAAGTCATCAAGAGCTATTTGCTTTTCAGAATGTCAGAGTGTAAACTCGTACGTGTATATGTGCTTTGTGAGGGTAAGAGCTGTGCACAGCAACACTGAAAGCTTACACCAGTGTTGGAAAGTGTAAAAGAAGTGTAAAACACACAGCAGTTTGGATGATCAAGTCTGCCTCAGAAACCATCCTGTACGTTTGCCTGTGCACTGGGTGTACATGGATCAAAAGCCGGGATGAAGCAGCATTGATAGGCACTATCAGGGCTATTTCCACATCCTAGACCATTCTTCTCTTCCATTTTTTTCACCTGCCGTGCTGTGCTTGGATTCCTCTGGCCTTTCCTGAGCCTTTCTCCTCTTCTTCCCACTTCTGCATTTCTTGCCTTGTGGATATAGCTCAGATATTGTGACAGATCAGTGTGATCACATTTGAGAGCATATGATCTGAAATCTTACTCTATGTGTGATGGATGCTTCTCTGGGCTTAGAGCTGTCCCAGGAATCCTTAAACAGAGTTAGGAACTGATTTTTAGCACTCCAAAAATTTACCACAGAACTTATATCTTCTCTTCTGCTACTTCTTTCAATACCTACTGTAGAGGGAATTTCTTTCCTCAGCCAGGTGTGTGAATAAATGATCACTGGCTCTGTGATAAAGACTGAGGTTTGGGTGGTGGCCTTTGAGGATGTTTCAGGTACATTAGAAAAGACTGTTTGCGTATCCCTATTTCCTAAAAAACTTTCTGTACTCCATACAGAAATACCTGCTTCCTCTCATCATGGGAGGCAAAGAAGACAGGAAACAACTTCAGAGGATCGAGTCAAACATCGCTGAGATGAGTGGCAGTGTGACACAGACAGGTAAAGATTAATGACTCCATCAATTCACCCCTCAAAGCCTTTCTCCCTGTAGCCTCCATTCTGCCAAGCCCCCCACCCTTTTCTTTGCCTCCATCTCCACTTTATGTGGTGACTTCATTTATCTGCTCTGAGAATCTGTTCACATTTGCAAATGAAGGCGCCGTCATTTCGGTTTAATTTGAAATTGGTTGTTTACTGTCGGCGCGGCCTCAATTAATTATGTTTTTACGGAAAGGCTCCCAACCTCAGAATATTAATAAGGAGAATAAAATGACAGCCTTTCGTGGGGCTGTAAAGTTCAGGTTTAATTTCTGCTTCTCACATGTTTCCAGGGGCTTTTTTTTTCCAGCCTTTCCCCCCCACCTTCCATCTAAAAACCCGAGGAAGGGTCAGGAGAGTCTGTAATTACTGTGCCTCCCTGACCTTAGCCACCTTCTCTGTTATTGACTCTATAGGGTGTCTGTTCATTACCCGGTGCCCTAATGATGGTCTGGATTAGCTGTTGCCTGTCACACCAATAGAGGTTTTAATTTTATTTTACCGGCTTGTTTACTGCCTGGAAGCTTTGGATAAAGTAGCAAAACAGTAAAAGTTGGAGTCGAGCAGAAGTCCTCCAGTGCTTGGTGGGCTGTAGGAGGGGAATGCAGGGTGTTCTCTTGAAATAAAAGGGGGAAAGTGTGAAGTATATTCAGTTGGAGGGATGAAAAAATTATGATTTTCAGCAGTAGGTTTGTTAAAGATGTTGGGGTTGAAGGAGCTGGTGGGTTGAGAGTGGGAGGATGCTCATTACATCTCTTAGTGGAGGGTGTGAAGAAAAGCATCCTTCATTTCTCATGATACCCTGAGGTCAGTCCTTAAACCAGCCTCTTCCTAGACTGGAGGTATCCCCAGCGCTTGCCTGTGTGAGGCCCAGGATAGATAAATGATACAAACATTGTATAAGTTCAGGGAGATGTACAAATCATAAACCAATATAATTAGAAGGGAGAGGTTTTGGACGGATATACTGTGGGCTATAGACATCTATACAATGGAAAGATAAACTAGAAATACTGGAGGTTAGATGCAGTGCAGGTAGATTACCCGTAGTGCAGATAAATCATATGGATTAAAGTGAGCAGGCGGGGGTAGATAAATTAAATATAGTAGGAATAGAGGCATCTTTGTAGCTAGACAGCAGGAAGGGCGTGTGTGTGTGTGTATGTGCATGTGCATGTATCTCAGTTTAACACTCTCCTGCTTTTTCCTTTACAGTGACTCAGTTACAGACAACTTTAGCAGCTGTCCAGGAGCTGCTAATCCAGCAGCAACAGAAAATCCAGGAGCTCACCCAAGAACTGGCTGCTTCTAAGGTATCCATTCCCAACTCTTTACTTTTAGAACATCACCATCTCTCTTCTTTGGAACATGCATGCCTTCTTCCGTGGGCACATGGAAAGCACCTTGTTAGGTTTACAATCCAGCCTTCAGCTCTGTCATATCCCCAGCCAGTTTCTCTGCATCTGACTTCTCCATAGGCAGTCTGTTTGAAGCACTCTGATATTAACTGGGTACTCAGTGAAATACATGTAACTTCTGAGGGGGCTTTGCTATATAGCTCTGGATGCAGCCTTTGTGTCTGAGGCCTCAGACCTTTTCTCAGCTCTGTATCTTCTGCATTGCATTTGAGATTAAATAATTGTGCTCTTAGTCCACCGACCAAAAGAGGCAAAGGCCACTTGTGCAGAGGTTTTATTTGTGTGTAATATGTAATTTTACATGTTCATATTTCTCCTGTCCATTGTCAGAACAATGACTTAATCCTGTTCAGCCAAGCACACGCTTGAAATACTGTATTTAAGTCACTTGTTCAGATCCAGGCTTGGTAATGGATGAATATTCTTACTATTTGGTTTCTTGTTTCAATGATTTTAGTCATCTTAGTGTAACAGGTAGCCCCATCACAGCCACATTAGTGATGCTCAGTTGCTCATTCCCCTTGACTCCTGACTTGACCCTGGCAATAAAACCATCAGTTCTGACTAGTTTGTGTTGTTACATGTGTAACTACAAGTGACCACTTTTAACCAAAATTGATTTTCTTTCTGGTGATGAGAATTAGTGTTTTTCATCTCCAAAGTACTTTGCAGCCATTGGCCTAAGCATTCTATCAGCCAATGAGTGTTGGTTCCATGTGAGCTGGGATGGATTTGAACCAGTCACGTAGAGATGATCACAAACTTGTGATTATTCATCTTTATTCTCTGTACAGGGAGAGATTTATCTTTTTACTGTGAAATCCCTTAGACAACGCTTACAGTCTTTTACCTATTGCATGAACTGTTGTGTTCTCCCTTACCTATACTTTAATCTCATACAAGCCCTTTGATGGTATGTAACTGGTGGGCCACAGCTGACTGTGTGGTGTGCACACTGTACAGTAGGACTCCCTCAGTGGCACAGCTGTAAACCCAACCATGAAAGCCAGTTTATGGTCACAACACTCTACTTCAATTTTCCTTGGGAACTGTGGCCTGTCAATGGCCTGGAGCCAGTCCGGAAATTGGAAAACTGTTTTCAGGTCTTAAGTGTTAAGATTAAGACCACATGTTGAGCTTTAAGAAGGGAAAAGGGCATAAGACTCTTGGTGGTTTAGAGAGTCTTGAAGAAGTTTTTCCTCCCCCCTCTCTACCCCCTGCACTGAAATGGTAGCACACATTGTTATGATATCTAAACCTCATGTGTATAAAGAAAAACTTGGGCAACCCCACAAACCAAAGAATAAAAGCTGTGTTTTCTCAGCTGTAATGTAAGTTTTTATATCTGCTTTTCAAACTCCTACTGGCATGCTGTAAAA
Organism: Nestor notabilis; assembly: GCF_000696875.1. Lineage (NCBI taxonomy): Eukaryota > Metazoa > Chordata > Aves > Psittaciformes > Psittacidae > Nestor > Nestor notabilis. The sequence continues at coordinate 40,126 of NW_009916990.1, forward strand.
AATTAAAAAGAGGGACTTTAAGTAATTAAAAAACATACATAAAAATTCAAGGCTTGAATTTTCTACAACTGTTTTTTAAAGAGACTGGCTAAAAAGCCCCAGATGTCAGATTTTATTTCTAAATCCTAGGCATCTGGCACCATATGTGTTTTGGAAATTTGAGTCCTTTGCAGGCCAGTGAGTGGAAATCACTCCCTTGTTAATGTGCTGCTGTAGCTTTCAAGGTCTTGGAAAGCCAGAACAGTGGCTCCTGGATTCTTGCTGTCTGAGGGCTGGGAGTGTGAATCCCAAGGGAACGCATCTGTGTATATCACAGCTACTACAGACTGAGCCTCTCCCAGCTCACTGGGTTCAGAGCCCAGAAGTCACTGCGAGGAGTGCTGGCTGTGAAGGTGTTCAGGGTTACTCAGCAATAGCTGAAATCTGTTTAAGGAGTAAGTAGGAACAATCAGTTCTGGCTACATGTAGTAGGAATTGCTGAGGAGGATTTTTGTGTTATTCCAGTTCTGGCTTCCTTAGTCGGGGGATTTATTAGGAGCATCTCTGGAGTGATGCTCACAAATGGCTTCATTCTGAATTGCTTTTAGCAAAAATTACTATGGGAAGTGCTAGACATGAGTATTCTTTGGTCCCATACTCAGCCCATCACTACAGGACTTACTAGGGTTTAGAAAAAAGTGACATTTATGTACTTTCTCCCAGTTCATACTTTGATCTTCTTGTCTTCTTTTTCATGTTCTAGGCCACAACTTCCACCAACTGGATCCTGGAGTCACAGAATATTAATGAATTGAAATCTGAGATCTACTCATTAAAAGGACTTCTCCTGAACCGGTACGGGTGGAATGTGTGAGCAGATTATTGTGTGGGGAAAGGGTTGCTTTCTGGGATCCTCTCAGTCATGGAAAGGAAAGGCATTTCCAACGGGAACTAGCTCTATATCCTGTTATTGCTATTTAAATAATACCAGTTTGCACTCCACTATCACTTTCTATTTGCAGGTCTCAAAATGCTTTTCAAACTTGCCTTTAATCACAGAGCGCTTTGAGTAATTAATAAGATCTTTCCTTTTTTGTTTATGATAAAGGAATTCTCTGCCATTCCCCACAGTCAGGATGCCTCTCACCTAGCCCGAGGTATTGACTGCATCTGCACCTGCATCCTCTTACAGAGAGAGTCACTTCTGGATACAGCTCAGCTGACCTGTTCATGGTTAGGGCATAACCAGGATGAAAAGGATCGCACTTCAGCAGAGCCTGGTTCTCTCGAATAGCTAGCTCAGGTATAGACAGCTTATAATGCAGCAGATGTCTGAAATGAGGTGATGATATAAATCCCAGCCTGTGGGACAGTCATAAGAACAGGGATCAGATTTCTAGTTCTTGAGGAAATTCTTTTTTTCCAAGGACATAACTTAAGACTTTATCTAGCTTCCCAGCTGTCGAACCATTTACTCCGATGTGACTCTTGCCTCCTTCTACGTGTAACTAAGTCTTCTCAAATCATCTGTTTCCGAAGAGATGGACTTCAAAGGTCAATCTAAGATTGGACTAGCCATGTTCTGGGTCTCAACAATGGGGCTTTTCGGATGTCTGAAAAGTGTATTGTCTTTAACATCCTTTTAAATTCTCACTACACCTCCCACTTCTCCCAAGAGTCACTGGAGAAAGCTTTGGAGAATTGAGGACACTAAGTTACTGTCTGTTAATTAGTAACAGTTACTGTCTGTTGGTTTGGGTCGTACTAGCATCACTGCTGGGGGGTGAGCATTACTTAATGGCACCTCTTCAGCAATGGGAAAGTTGCAGCTGGGGAGTAAATGCTTTTTGGGAAAAAAGAAAACCTCTGGGAGTGGTTGTTTAACAAAAGGGCAAATGTCTCAGCAGTGACAAGGCAGCAGCACCACCAGAGCCAAGAAAGTCTCCAGATTGAAATTGTTGTTTGCATTTATGATACTGGTTGAATAATGCAGACATTAGGTTATTGCACTCACAGGAGATGGAGGTTAGATCAGCAGAGTTTTGATGGCTGCAGGTGGGAGGAGGAAGAGGGAGGTGAGAGCAGCTACTGTTCCTAGTTCAGTCTAAGCAAATGTATCCTGCTGTGTTTGAGTGCTCACTGTAGGAGAGCAGCTGGCTTTCATCTGCTCTGTCCATGGCACGAGCCAGCTCACCTGAGGGACATGAGGCCTTCCTGCCGCACGGCATCCTTTTCAGACCTGATCTCTTCATACTCCCACTTTTCACATACTCAAGCAAGGATGCATGGGGAGTACTGGATCAGACATGCTTTTTTGCTTTGCTCTTCATGATGAATGACTTTCTGAGGGCACCAGTGCTCCCCATTGCGCTTAACATTTGTCCTGTCTGGTACTTGGATTCCTCTTAGGGTTGGACTTTAGCCTGCCACTATCAAATCCTTAAAGCCCACCCGGGAAGGACTCAAGCACAGAGCAGCCAGCTTTCTCAGCTGGTGCAAGGTACTATGACTCCATTCAAGTCAGAGAAGCTGAACCAGTTTGTGGCAGCCAGGACCTGGCCCAAACATGTAAAGTGCATGCTGGGACTAGGAGATAGGCTCTGGATTGCAGTGAGCCACAATGCAATAGCTGAGTATCACAGTGGAGGTGAGATCCAGGTGGTGAAATTCCTTGGCTGGGGCACAAGGACCTGGTGTGTCTGACTTCTTGATCCGGCGGGAATTTTCTTTACCAATTAATTAGTGATTGTTTTATAAAGGGACACCCATGTCTTTCCACAGGCAGCATTCCTGAGTGCTATCTTACTGTGTGACACTGGCCAAACCAGATCATTTTAGTGCTTCAGATTGCCCAGCTCTGATACTTTCCTTGGGTGCAGGCTCGATTACTGGGTGCATGTAAAGCACTTTGAGGTTCTGGCTGAAGAAGTGAGGTGGCCTTGGGTTTGTTCTTTTCTGTCGATGGAGACTTGCAGTCTCAGCCCTGCTTTACATGGTTTCCCCAGTGCAAATACCATTCTCTCTAATGATAACCCCTCAGTGTTTTTAATCAAAGCCCCTTTCTCTCCTTTTCTTCCCCTCTTCCCCTCCCCCAAGGAGGCAGTTCCCTCCCTCCCCTTCGGCTCCCAAGATCCCATCATGGCAGATCCCAGTGAAGCCAAGCTCACCCTCCAACCCTGTTGTTGCCAACCATAATAGCAGCAGTGACATCTCCCCTGTCAGCAACGAGTCTACCACCTCATCACCAGTGAAGGAGAACCACAGCCCTGAGGGCTCAAAGGTCAGCTGCCATCTGCTGAGCACAGAGGAGGGCAACAAGGCAGTGATCGACGTCAAGAGCCAAGTGCGGATGGAGGTGCAGGGGGAGGAGGAGAAAAGGGAAACCAAAAGGAATGACGAGGAGGAAGAGGACGATGAGGATGATGACGTTAGCCATGTGGATGAGGAGGAATGTCTGGGTGTCCAGACTGAGGACCGGCGAGGAGGGGATGGTCAGATTAATGAGCAAGTAGAAAAGCTACGAAGACCTGAGGGGGCCAGCAATGAGAATGAGATTGACTAAGACACCCTGGCTTCTGCTGCTGCTGCTGCTGTACATCTTCCCTAGGTTCCTGCACTGTCCCCGGTGCCTCTCCCATTTTGAGGGGAGAAGTGCCACCGTCCCCTCCCATGATCCTCCCATGACTGACCTTGAGCAGGGTCATGATTGCCCAGTGAACAAGGTGGGCCCTGTTTCACCACAGGGCTTTGCAGCGTTGCAGTGGCTTCTTCTCCCCTCCCAGGCCTTCTTCCCATGAGCTGGGGTCACTGCCTAGGCTGGAAGACCAATCGCCTTACCATGCACCACAGCTAGAGAATCAGTTCTCTTACAAAACCACCATCTCTCCCAAAGCAGCCAATCTCTTCGCTGCATCCTAGAGTCCTTCTAGCCAATTTCAGAAACCAATCTGTCCTGAGCTCTTTGATTTCACAAGCCTTTAATCCCCACAAAAGGCCCAAACCAGTTCTCTGTTTCCCAAAATAACCCTCTGGTTTATTTCTCAAACTACTTGATATTCTGTTGCCAAAAAAAAAAAAAAAGGAATGTTTTAAGCCTGAATTCCTCATCAGATCTCAATCTTGGCTCTTCCAAGCCTTATGTCAAGCCTCAAATTCCTGAAACTACCTAGTATCTAAAAACCCTAAATTTCTGTGGGGTCCAAAGAGCACTATTTCCACCCCACATACTTCCACTCATCAAAGTGGCCTCTTGCTAGGGACCAAGTCCAGGTTTCATGGCCACAGTTAAATCCATGAGAACAGGTGGCTTTGTTACTGATTGCTCCCCAGTAAAAGAAGGCTTAAAAGAAGCTGACTCCACTCATCCCAATTATTACCCTTCCTCCTCCAAAGACAAGGAGCTCACATCAGCTTTTGACGTAGTAGCCCTGAATGAATAGGAGGTGATATCAGACGCTGAAATAGTTGGTTAATTCTGAATCTTTCCAATGGTTTTTAGCCCGGTTTTCTCCCGAAACAAGGAGAAAACCCATCTTAAATGACCAGTGACAGGCACCTCCTTCAGCAAAGCAGTCTCTACAGAAGAAAGAACAGTTCCAGCTCTGAGGTTAACCACTGGCCCTTCTTGCCCAGTCCAGCCTTTTCTTGCCCCATTGGGGCTTTACACAAATGAAACCAGTGAATTTTGAAACCTCTCATTTGCAGCATTGTGTTCTCAGCTGGTAAAACGGTGGTGTCCAATTATATTATTCACTGCATCAGAGCCTCTTAGCAGAGCAATTCTTGTAACAACTGAGTCTCACTGTCCTCACCAAGCAAGTGTGCTCGTCTGTGTGATCATGTATAGATTTCAAATATAAAATATGATTGTATATAATTGTAATAAATATGAGTTACCACTATTTAACACCAGGCTATTACTGGATTACTGTGGCTCTTCTTTTGGGGGAGAAAAATGCATGCAGGGTGGTAAAGGGAGGGAAAAGGGACTATCACAGAAATTCAGTCCTTATAAAATGTTTTCCGAAGGATGTTTCTGGTTGATTTTCTGACTGCTCCAATACGAGGTTATATCAGCAGGAGGCAGCGTGGAGAACAGTGTAAGTGCAATATAAGGTGAAATACAACTATGTTTTAATGCTGGGTTGCCTCTGGTGTTGCAGAGGGCAAGATGGATGTATCATCTGGTGAGTAAAATGCAGCTATTCCAGTTCCTGTCCTCCCAGCAGGAGGCTCTGGAGGGTGCAGAATGCAGCATCCTGCTCCTTCCACCCCCAGCAGCAGGAGGTGCTGAAGGGAGTGTGTGAGATATCCCACAGCCCCTTGGTCTTATCTACCAGCAGGGAATGCTGCGCCGTATCCCATGACTGCTCTAACCCTGCCATGTCAGTGCAGAAGCCATTGAAAGAAGTGGTTTGCAGCAAGTAACTTGTAGTTACTGCAGTCCCATCTTTGTTCAGCAGAAGTATTTGGCTCCCTTCTTAAAAATGAGGGATTTACTTGATTCCTGAGTATTTGGGTGTCTGGTACACAGTGACATTTTCCTGCTCAGGGGGAGCGAAAGGGACCTTCATATTACTGTATTTAGACCTGCTGCTGAATGTGATGATTTCTCATGCCTTAAATGGACGAATATCTTCCCCAGGAGTGCGTGAGTGTGTGTGTGTGTCTCTCTCTCCCTCTCAGTCTCTCTCTCCACTGTTTAACGTTCACAAAGAACGTCACGTTTAGCTAAAACAGGGCAAATTTGAAAGTGTTTAAAAGGAAAGGCTTTCCTTAAGAGATGGCACTTCTCATTTCTCCAAGCCAAGAATCCTTGTGAAAAGAAAACACGACTGAACGCAGGGATGTGATGAAAAAGTATTGTCCTGCCTGTGTACATTTTATATACATAGAAGGTTTTGAAAATAGCAAGTGCCTGGACAACAGCAGTTGGTGAAATGTGGAAAATATGTTGCTGAGGTATGTGCCTTGCAGAGTGACTTACGAGGTTTACAGTACAAGCATCCCTGCGGGTTCCGTTTTCCTCCCTTTTCCTCCATGTTGCCAGTCTTCAACTCATTTACCTCAAGATCTCTGGTGCAGAGTAAAAGGCAGTTTTCTTCAACTTCTCTCTTCCCTCCCTTAGTTTGTGCTTCTTACAGCCTTTACCAATTCAATAGGTCATTGTTTTTCCTTTCCCAAACCTCATGAGTCCCAGAAAACTCCCATCATAGCCATTGTTGCTCAGAAAATCCAACTCTGGGCCTGTGGCTGCTGATGGGATGTTTGTGTACTTTACTGAAGAGATCCAACCCACCAGCAGAGAATTTGGAAGAAGCTAAGGCCTTCTTAGCAGCAGGTATTGTTGTGAATCACGAGTTTTCTTCCTCTGTCTCGCGTTCCTTGTCTTTCCAGCATAGCAACAGTTGTAGGGTGAGTGTTTTGGTCCTTATGAACCATGTAGCCTGACTGCTAACTTGTAAGTAACTTTTTTCTATTTTGCCAGAAAAAAAACAACTTAGATGAGCTGCCCTGTGACATGTTTAGGCCACTGGCCAGTAGGCACTGGGAATGGCATCATATTAGCTGAAAGATGACCAGGTAGCAAACCTTTTATCTGCAGAACAAGAGAGACAGCAGCAGCAGTCGCCCACCATCTGGCTGTATGCAAGTACTCTGTTTTACTGTGTAATCAGCCTCTGTTTTGATACAGGAAGAAGAATAACACCACCCTGGTTGGTGAGTTCATTACACCACCCTGGTTGGTGAGTTCATTGAGTTCTTAACATGGTTTCTATAGGTCCTTGATACCATATAGAATGCAAGTGAAGGGAGCTTCTTCTGAACACTGTTATTTGAGCACATTTCAGTGAAACCCTGTGAGCCTGTGCTCTCCCTCCTAGAGGAAACAATAACAGGCTGGTGCTTTCCAGTAATTTGAGGATATAAAAGCTCCCTTTTCAATAACTGCAAGAGGAATGTGGGGAACTCAGAATACGTGGCAAAGTGGGAAAGGGTTAAGAGAGGTATCTGCTGATCATCTTCATCCAACCTGCCTACCCCCCCGGTGTGACAAATAAGTCCTATGTGCGTCTTCATCATCAGAAGCAGGAAGAATTTTATTGCTATTTGTGTGTTGAGGGTGTAACCTAACAGTGTTGGGGATCAGAAGGAGGAGGATGGACTGTGATCCCATGTGAACTTGCTGCTTTGCTGCAAAGCATTTTTCTTATAAGCGTGCCTCAGTTTCCACACGTAAAAAGTACTGGCTGGTAAATGCAAAGATGTGTCAAAGACAAGCTGCAGACAAAGCCAACTTTGGGAACCAGGTTTCATGCTCACACAATAACCCCAACCCCCATTAACTGCTGTGCCCTGGAGCAGGACTCCAGCCCCCATTGCTGGCTGTGCTTTGGAGGAGAGCAGTGCAAGGCTGCAGCACGCTGTACAGCTGTGTGAGGGGAGCTGCCCTGCCCTCCTGCAGCAGCCTGCACTGGTCACTTGGCCAGCTTGTCCTGGTCTGGAGGCAGGCATTTTAGATCTGGCCTTTCCTTCTTGCAACTCAGGTGAGTCTGCCAAGTAAGTGCTTTTAATAACTATGTTTTCTCTTGATTTTGTCTTCAATAAACTGGGGGACCTGGAGTTTGTTAGAAGGGTTGCCAGAAGGTCTGTCTTGATGTGTACTGCTATATGCACATGGTATATACTGGGATGCTGCCTGGGGCAGGGAGGGAGCTGTGGAAAAACCTGGTCTGTGTCTACTCCATGGCTTTCATTTGCAGTGCTTGCTACAGAAATGGAGGCTGCCTTTGCTTTTCCTTTGGGGGGACAGTGTGATGCTTGAGCAAAACAAAAGCCAGGGAGTGGATCCAGAGTAGGTTTTTGTTGTAACCTGTGGTGTTAAAGTCAAGGTCTCCATGCTTATCTAGACCCTCCACACTCAGCAGGTTGTGGAGTATGTGTTTTTCCCAAAGGCTTTGACAACTGGAAGCTTTGGAAGGTCCCTTTTGTGTGGTGGTGGTTTATGTTAAGCACAAATTGTATGTGGTGGTGACCCTGTGCACCAAAAAGTGATGTTAAGCTTGAACTGAGAGTCTTGCAGCCTGGACTTGATCTCTCATAGCAATGGGTTGTATGCAAGTGCAGAGCAAGAGAGGGGCTTGGCCTCCAGGGGTTGAAAACATAAATAAAGGGATGCTGGGAGGTGAAACACAGGAAATTACTTACCTGAGGGCGCAGGAGAGAACTTCCCACTTTCTTCATTTTCCTGTGTATCCCAGACTATGCTGCTTCCCTCAGGAGCCAGCCTCTGTAGGCAGCTTTAGAGCATGTCCACCTATTACGCTGATGAGAGGCTGTCTCTTACCACTGTGTATCCTCTCAAGAAATGAAATAAAGCAGTGGCAATGTACCTAAGGTGAATTTTGGGGTGTGAGGGAAGAGGGATGGTGCAGGGCTGGGCCCAGCTCTTCCACTTGCTGTGCAGTAGGAGCTCTGAACTGCGCACTTGTGGATGGAGGGGCTGGCATGGGCCCTCCCAGCTCAGGGAGAAAAACAATCCCATCCGCAGAAGGGAGCAAGCACTAACCTAATAAAGGCACCAGCTGGACGGAGGGAAAACCAGCTCTTTGGGAAAAAAAAAACCAGCCCACAACCTCCTTTCATTAGAAAAATAATATATTTCATCCAAATAAGGTAAAAATATTTGAAATGGGGCAGAAGTGAGCACTAGGCAGCATCTGTCAGGCCCTTTCTGAAAAGGGGAAGATTATTAAACTCAATTACAATTTATTTTTGTAAAGTGTCTTTCAGACTAAAAATCTCCCCAAATGCTTTGCAAGGACTGCTCAGGGGTTACTTACAACGTGGAGCATCTTAGAAGAACGCTCCTGTTTCCTCACCAAGCCCTGCTTTTCTGCATCTGCTGCAGGATTTAACCCTTTGGGATTTTCCTTTCTTTCTTCTATATTTGCACAAATAAGGAGAGATGGTTTATGGTGCTGGCTGCAAGCACATACCTGAAGGGGGGGGATTTGACGTTGTATTTTTTCCTGGTTTAGGTAAAATACTTGCTTTTCTTTAGGACTGTGTCTCCTGAGGGAGAACGTGATTGGTTGGACGGGGCTAATTCAGAGGACCTAGAAGTACAACTCGCTTATTTGTTGCCTGTTTTTCCTTCTGTGCCTGTCCCATTGCCAGCCTGCTTGTCTGCCTCTCAGGCACTTTGCCTGGCATGTCTGTTCTGTACAGCATCCCTGTTGTTGGGTTTGCAGTGTTTCATCATGCCTGTCTCCTGATGCCTAATGCTCTCTTTCTTTCTAACACTTCAGAAACAGCCTGCTTCCAACTTTATCCTTGCTTCTGTAAGTTAGTGCTGAGGTTCTGTGTGTGAGGAACTCAAGTAATGCCTCTTTAAAATTAATTTCTTTAAGTGATTTTCAATTGAACCAAGAGCATATTCTTGGGTGGACATTCTTCCATCTCTTTGAACAGATTGGCTTTACTTCAGCAGCTTCAACAGATACATACATTCACAAAAGACTGTGTGTGAGTTTTCCTATGTAGATGACTTACTCTTTGCTTCCTGCCCTCTTCCAGTATCAACAGTAGATTTCATCTCTGCATGCCTGTTGCCTGTTTGCTGTGTATGTTTTGGGTGTGAGATTTGGGTTCCTTCTTGCTTCACAGTCTCTTCTGGTCCCCAGAATGAGCTAGGTGCAGCCTGATATTTCAGCTGAAACTGGAACATCACACTATTGCATCTGTTTCTTACCTCCTTCATAATCCAACTCTCAAACCCACAGGCAGAGCTTGCTAATCTGTGTAAAACAGAGGTGCAGTGGGTGTTCCCTCTGTAGTTCTGCAGAGGGGATGATGTGTTCGCTGTGGGGAACCACCTCTGCGTGGTGGCTGTTACGGCCTCGGTAGGTGCTGCCTCTGGTTCCCTTCCATCTCGTGGGTGCAGCAAGCTCCAGCTGAAACATGACTTGCAGGGTTGGTGCTTGGTAGCTCAAAGCTTACTTCCCTGCGAGGGGCTCTCAGACTTGCTTTGGCCACAGACCAAATGGCTTTATTTTATCCTCTTTAATGTGTTGGACTGTAGAGCTCTGATGTTTAGGCAGAGCTTGGCTGTGGCCTGGGCTCACAGGAGGGTCTTTGGGGCTGTTGGTGACAGCAAGGGCTCGGGGCAAATGTTGGTAGCTGGCTTCACAGTGAGAGCACAAGGCAGCACGCTGCCCTGTGGGAAGGGGGCAGGGAAAGGCTCAGCCTGCCTGTCAGATAAATCTTGGTCTGTTTACTTAAATCCTCAGTGTTTCTTCATTTGTTTGTTTAAGAGTTTCCCTGCCAAAAAAGAGCAAAAGGAAGGAGGGAAGCTGCCTCTGTTGGCCACCCCTCCTCAGCCAGGATGGGTCTGGGGCGCTTCAAGGGCCAGAGCACCCTGCCTGCCCCGGGCAAGGTTAAGGGATCTGCCTCTGGAGGTAGATGTTCCTGTCTTCGGAGCGAACACTTGGCCCTTGGAAGGGAAGATGCATGTTAGGGACTCCAGTGGGCACACTTCTTGCCCCAGGGCTGGCATGAAGAACTTGCCATCCCTTCTAACACTGCTGTACCTACAAATGCTGTTCAGTGCCTTTCTCCCCTCTTTGCCCTCACCCCTTTGGTAGAGACTTCCCCAGAGTCAGCTGTTGTCAGCTTTCAGGTATTGGTGAAGTTTGTTCAAGAGAGCAGACAGAGACCCAAAAAGCAGGGGCTTCCTGTCTGGATGTTGGATGACCACATAACTGTCAGCAACAGAGCAGCATCTTGTCTATTCTTGCCTTTTTATAGGTACCCATAAAATGTACCAGGTATAGTGAACATCACACATGCAATTCCTTCACATGCTGGTGTGTGCTTTCACCAAAACTGGCATACTTTCCTTGCCCCCACACTAGTATTGGGCAAACCTGTGTGTTTTGCCATAGCTATACATGTGCAAGTCTCTTGTACAGATCTATTTATTCATGCTCTCATCTTTCCAAGTTTGGTTTCATTAAACTAAGTTCTGCCTTGGTTTGTAGAGAAAGACTGAAATTACTTATTTATTCATGTGTGTGTGCACGTGCATATGTGTAACTCCTAAAACATTCCCAGCAATCCACATGCCTTTTTTTGCTTGGAATAGGTACAAGCTGCTCGTTGACTTTCTGAGAAGTCTTTAAAGTTCATATTCTTCTTGAAGATGATGTGAGATTTTATTGTCATGTTTGAAAGCTTCAGTCTTCTATGCAGATTGCATGCAGATGGGGGGGGGGGGGGGGAATATTTGGTTACAGCTCCTCTCCTTCCCTTTCCCCAAGAGCTGCTGCTTGAAAAGGTCTTCAAAAAGGCCTTCAAAAAGGCACCTGCAGGTTTGTGAGCACAATTTTGTGCCTGTGTGCAACAGCTCAGCAGTGCAAATGCGGGACTTGGCTGCCACACCAGAGGTTGGTGCAGTCTGTATGTACCGTGTTGCTGCTTCAGAACCTTCCTTCTTAGGACAGGCTTGTGCAGAACTGGGAAGGAAATTTTAGAGGTCAAGTGAAGGTCTCAGGTTTAAACATTTGGTCCACACTTCTGTGTCATAATACTTCTGTCTTGCTTTGTGTTATTGTACTGGGTGTTATTATACTGGATTATAATGCCTGGTGAAAGTATTTTTCCAGGAAGTGTCAAGGCATTTACGAGCTGTTGGCTAGCTGTTACCTGCTGATGCTAGTGCCTGTCTGAGCTCCCATACCTGAGTAACATGGACAGTACCAAAAGATGGCTCAGTAAATTTTTTCTCCATTGTGTGAATGTTTTTTTCCCTTTTTGTGTTTCTGTTGTGTCAGAATTTCTACTTCTGGCCTCTTATCCTGTTACAGGGGGGGGGAGTAACCCTTGCTAGTCTGCTAAGAGATCTAGGAGCCTCCAGTCCTGCCACCCCATCAGAGGCATGCCCTATTTTCTCAAGAGTGGGGATCTCCAAAGCTGCACCAGCACGCGCGTAGTTCCCCTTTCTTGCCCTATAGATTCCCCTGAAACTGAGCTCCTGTGGACATCTCAGCCACACTCATACCCAGGGACTTGACCTCTGCTCTTCTGTGCTAAAATCCTGCACAGCTCCAAATTCAATTCTCTAATCTAGAGGTATAAAGATGGGCTTATTTAACAGAACCATTTCCTAGCAAGTCTCCAGGTGTTAATGTTATTTAGCCTTAGGAAGCCAGTGTTGAGCACTGGTCCTTGCAAGCTGTAAGTAATGCCCAGGATGTGTTGTGCGTCATAAGAGCTGCTTTTCCTCTGTAAGCATCAGAACTCTGAGTTTCCTTCTGTCTGGGTGTAGGAGGCATTGTGCTACTGGAGTAAATATCCTGCAGAGTCAGACATGCTTTACTGCATTCTGTACTCAGCTGAGCAAGCTGCGAGGAGGATCTGGCTGGGCACGTGCTCCAGCTCTGCACACCTGATGGGGTGGCTGAGGGTGACTGCTGGCTGCCCTACACTGACTGCTCTGCACGCAGCTCCCTGTGAGATGGGCTTCACTAAAGGGGAATTGAGGTTGGAGCTGGTAAGAGCTGAGGAGAAAGATTCCTGCAAATTAAATGAATGCCCACCACAGTATAAAAACTGTTCCTTGTAGGTCTAGGGCATAAGGAGAGGTGTAACTCATAGTATTATTTTCCTAGTTATTGCTAAAAATACCCTTGCTAGGCTGTCTGTGAGAAGCACTGGGATGAATAGCGACGATCATCTTTCCGAACCAGGGATGGCAATTACCTTCGTTCTCAGCCAACACTGATAATCTGCTCTCTTCATTTCTGTCCTCATTGGCCCTTACAGCTCCAGCAAGGACAGGTCTCCATGTGCTAAGGCTGGACTAGGCATGTTTGGTTAATGACATCTACAAACCAGGATGATTGGAAGCAGCAGCAGAACCATCTGCTCTCCCATTCTGTGTCCTAGAATACCTTGAGCGCTGCTTGCTTATGTTTGAGGCAGTTGAACTTCTGCTGCCTCTGTTGGTTTAAAGTCTTGAATTGTTTGGAGAGGGAAAGTAGAGCTCCTTGTTTGAGGTTTGTGTCTGGGCTGGTGCCAAGGGATAGTCCTGCTGTGGGTGCCTGTGCTGCTGGGTGCTGTTATGTGGAACAGGCAGTGTAGTTTTGTAGCTATGTGTGTAACTGTAGGCTCCTGCACTCACAAAAATGCTGTTCCAGGGGTACGTTTGGTGTAATCGAAGAGTAACACCAGCAGCAACTGCCCAGTCTTTGTCGTGACGTTACAACCAGCAGCCTCGCTCCGTGTCTGCTGCTCTCCATGGCTCACCAGCTGCAGCAGCTGGATGCAGAGCTGCAGATGCAATAGTGAGGTTTTGATTTGTTCAACTTGCAGCTTCTCCCGTGACTTAGTCATTCTTTAATGAAATGCAGCCAGAGTTCCACACAGAGCAGGCAACTTGCAGCAAGAGCTTTCAAGCAGCGAGTCGTGTTGTTTGGGTCCCCTGTCGTCCCCCCCCGGAAACACAGTCATGTAAATATCCCATATGCTGTGGGCAGAGCTCCAGTGAGGACAAACCTCCGTGCTCCAAGGTTGGATTAGGAGCATGTTCGGATAATGACATCTGAAAACAGGATGGCTGGGAGCTGCAGCAGAGCAACGAGGGGGCTTTGAAAGAGAGAGGAGTCTAATCCTCTCTGCTAATAAGGAGGCAGCTGCTGCCAATGCATCAGGCTTGGCAAGCGCTGCTCTGCTGCTCCTGGGCGCTCTGACGGGTGGCAGGTGCAAAGACGCAGCTGCTTTGAGATAGGAGGGGAAGAGCCACACAGGAGGGGTTGTCCTTGCTTTCTTTGGGTGAAACAGGAACATCGACATTGCTCTTCCCCCATCCCCAACAGCACTTTGGCAGGACAGGCAGCAGAGCAGTGTTTCATGCCAGGAGCTGTTCATCTGGCACCGCAGAGGCCGTGACTGAGGCTGAGGGGATGGATGCAGTCACCAGACACCTGCTGCTGGTGCAGCACCAGTTGCATTTCCAGGTCACTCAAGCCTGGCCTTACTGGATGTGTGCAGGTCTGTGTGCAGTCTTCTTGCCTCAACAGTGGAAGAACAACTCTGGGCAGGGTAAGAGGGTGTGGGGGGCAACACAGGGGCAGCTTTTGTGCTTGGTACATGAACAGGTTTCCACAAGGATCACTGGGATATGTGCTGGCAACATCTTCCACTGAGGGGTGAGTACCCGGGGTCATGGTACCTGGCAGGTACTGTGAGGGCAATTGCTTTAGAGCACATGACGTGCTGTGAACATACTTCCTCCCAACACCCCCAAAGTAATTTGGATGTACTGCCTCATTCAGAGCAGGGATGCTGGTGATGAAAGCCTGTTCTAACCCACCTCCAGTGTGGAAGTGCTCAGGATGCATCTTGGTTGGAGTGGTGGGGACAAGCTGCATTGTGCTTGCACTGGTTTTATCTAATCTGTTGTTCCTTTACAGTCAGCACTCACACGTGCTGGGGCAGTGGTACCAAGCAGTGTTGTTTCACTGCGGCTGTCAGGACACCCTCCCCCTGAACAACAATCATCCCAGGTGGCAGTCGCTGTACTTGGCAAGCACATGGTGTATGCAAGTTTCTGCAGCAGAAAAAAGCTACAGAGTGGCCAGGTAAGGAATGCTTTCATTCAGATCTTTGGTGCTTGGCATACAGCTTCACGTGTTCTTGCTAAGTTCTGTCAAAGCACAGAGCTTCACGTTGTGTTTTAGTGGAGATTAGTAGATTTATTAGCCCCACCCCTTCTATGCAGACAGGCTGTTTCATTCATGCTCCTCATCTCTCTTTTGTTAGGGCGATAGTCAAATTGATTTAGTGGGCTTTGAATGACATTGTAAGGTTCCAGGTGGGTGTGACAGCGAGCACAGTTCCACCATGGATCCCCATCCACCACCCTGAGTTTGCAGGCCAAGGCAGGAAGGGAAAAGTCAATCTCTGATTCTAGATCCCAGTTTAGCACAACGTGGAGAAGCATCACGTCTACCAGGGGCCCCAGTGAGCACGTCAAATAAAACTCCAGGGCTGCTTAGAAAGCTTGAGGCCAGAGTCTGTATCAAGAGCACTGGGTTCCTGCTGCACTTAGTAGTAGTGCTAAAACAGGGGCTGTTCTGATGGGTGCAGGACCTGACTAGGCTTTAAACACCCAAACTGCTCCAAGACTTCTTAGCTCTTCAATGAACACACCTCCTCAATGAAGAAGACAACTTGATCACTTAAAACGTTGGGGTTTTTTTTCCAGTTTTTATTGAGTGAAAATGTCAAACCTTGCATCAGTCATGCAAAAAAAAAAAATCAAATAAATAAAACACATATATTAAATTTCTAATAGCACTAAATTCAAGTGGAAAAATATTCAGTTCTTAATAACGCAGGTGCTGAAGAGACCAGATTCAAGTAAATCAGAGCACACCATCC
>NW_009916991.1:0-15149 GCF_000696875.1 Nestor notabilis
TAGAGACAAGGAGGTCATGTGGGACAGTAGTTTCCATTAGTTCTGCTGCAGCCAGTTCCAAGCTCTCAAAGCCAAGAAACTGCAGTCCCACATACTACAGGTGTTCCTCAGAGATCTTCAGAGAGTTATAGCTCACAGACTTCTATCCTAGTCACTTGATGCTTTCCTTGGATAATGAGCAGGCCACAGTTGATCACTATGTGGTTGTCACCTGGCCATAGTTACTCAGCTCCCCAAGTGCTGTCATTGTAAAGGACTGAATCAGGTTTGTAAAGTACATATTTACAGAAGGCACCAGAAGAAGATGACTGACTCCAACAGAAACATCCCCCCCAGATGAGATGTTTGAATCCTAGCAGTTTGGGTGGAAGAGACCTTAAAGCTCATCCAGTTCCAACCCCTCTATCATGGGCAGGGACACCCTTCGCTAGCCCAGGTTGCTCAAAGCCTCATCAAACCCGGCCTTGAACACTGCCAGGGATGCGGCAGCCCCAGCTTCTCTGTTCCACTGTCTTGTCACCTCACAGTAAAGAGCTGCTTCCTAATACCTACTCTAAGTCTACCCTCCTGTCACTGCTATGCTAAAAAACTTCAGAAACTTTAAAAATGAAAAATGAGCTTGAAGACAGATGTGCAGAGCACAGGCTCTCTCACTGATACCATGCGTTACAATAACTGAAACCAGTTTTTACCTGTGTGTATGAGAGCAAAAGCTACTGAGCTCCTTCCCCAACCTCCTACCTCTGCCTCCCAACACCCCCCACCCAAACAATGCATACACATGCATGTTACTGGCAGCATTAAAGGAAAGATGCTGCAAAATGTAGCAAAGAAATCAATACCAGCTAGGTGTGAAAGAGATGTCTTTATTCTGTTTCACTATTCAATGTATAATTAATACATTTATGTTAAAGGACTCTCCTTAAAACTACTGTAATTAATTTAATGTAAACAATGACCGTTTTGTGCAATGTGTGCCAACCAACATGTGAAGTACAACCAGAGAAACAGAATGGTCAAACGATTTCCATGGTAATTTGCACAGCAGGTTTCTTATACAAAGCAGTTACACAAACATTAAAACACACGCACGCTTTCATAAAATAAATAATTCCCATCCAATTGAAGACTATAAAACAAGACAGAAAATACAGGCAACTTATTTGGGGGGATCCTTAATTATTTCTCACATTCACTCATTTCTGCTGCTGTATTTCCCTTACCCTTAAGAAAACACTTCTAAGGGTGCAGTTAAGTAGCTTAGTGATTGCTTCTTTTATTTGTAAATACTCTGAAAACCTCTGATCATTGAACATACCAAAAATCAAAAATTTTAATTAAAAAAATAAAACCTAATCTTAAGTATAGCTGTTATGGTGAACAAGTTCAGAAACAGCTCACCATTCGGACCACCCTCCTTATCATCTTCCCCTTTAACATTATTCCTACCTTTAGTAATCACACTTGCAAAAATAAATCCTTTGTACAGCCTGGAGATCTGAAATTCACCCTTTTAGTTGATTCTTGTTAACAGGACACAAGGTCATAACTTTTAAACCTCAGACAAGTTGTGCCTTACAAGCTAAAGTTAAGGACATTATGAAGGCCCTATTCAATAAATTCATCTTGCAGAAGTCCCAAGTTCATTCTCTACTTCAACAAAATTCATTCCCTAAAAGTTACCAGTTCAGTGCATTTCCACCTTGTAGTAGGGCACTGCTTCAAGGTGGTGAAACAGATACTTCAGGACATTAGGTTCAATTACTATCGATCCCATCTGCATTACTGAAATACTGATTAAATTGCTATGTAATTAAAACCACTGCATATCCATGTCTGCTGATTAGGAATCTAAAGTGATTTTCTTAATTACTAGTTCTGCAATGTGAGAACTAAACCCAAGTGATGCTTAGTTGATGGCACAGGAGTTTTCCTTTAAGTATATTTTTCAGAAAGCCTTCCCTGGTGGATTCCTTCCCTGGTGAATTCTTAATGAAACCATTTCAAGAACTGTTTTATCCATGCACCACTTGCACATGTCTTGGGCCTGAGGCATTTGGTTTTAATGCCACACAATTCTGCTTGCACCTCCCCTTTTGAGATTTTCAGAAAATGTCATCACCTTCAAATTTAGGTCTAACCTGTGAACTGTTTGGGCTTTGGTACAAGCTTTCCTGTGGGCTGCAGAATAGAACAGGAACCCAAACTTCCACTCAGAACCCTGGGACTGGGTGTCCTTGCTACAGACAGAGCAAAAGGCTACTTCACCTTGGGAGCACCTACTGGAAGAGACTTTTATCTTTGATTAATGCAACAAACTTCACTCCAGAGCTGTACAAACACAGAGCCTGTAAACCTCAGGATTTCCCTTATCTCCTTTTCCTAGTCACTAGGGCTACAATATTACCATATGGATTCCCCCACCGCCTCCACATTCACATTTAGAACTTCCAAAAGGTTCTTTTAAACAAATCAAGTTTAATCAAATCTGATTTGATTAAAACCAGACTTGGGATCAAACCTGCAAAGGGAGTTCTGGGCTTCCAGACCCTCCTCATTCCAGTACTTTTGTTCAGTGGTTTTCTTGAAAGTATTAACACTTTGTTTATATTGATACTTTTTGCAGTAAGTGCCATACAAAGGTTAATCATATTTCTAAATGTTTATCTATTAAATATTTTGGCAATTTCTGTAAGCAACCTAACAGTTGCTTACAGTATAGTAAGTAGTATTGAGAATTAAACATAAAAGGGAAGTAAAAGTCTAACTGTAAACAAGTAGGAAGGCTGCACCAGTCTCTTAATGATGTACTGAGACCCATTAATCTTCTTGCACCTTCTTACATTTCCTCAACAAGCTACCAGAGCATCAGTTTGGACAAAGTGCTCTTAGGAGACACTGGTGGAGTCAGGTGATCCACTTCAAGATTAGTGGGCTTCTTTGGGCATAAACTTCATTACTAATAAAATTAAACTTGAGGGTTGGGTTTTTTTTCCTGTAATTGTGGAAAAGTACATAATTTCCATAACTAGAATGGAGTTTTCATGCAGCTGTTCACAAGGAAAATCTAATTAAAGAACTAGCCTGGTATTAAAATCAAAGCCCCTGTTTTTAACAGTTTGCAGTCTACTATAAAAACATATATATATTCCAGGCACCAGTTTCTGGGCCACTAGTTTTATTGCTTCCTCATGAAGTCAGAGCTGAGTTCCATCACTATTCTAAAGGACTGACACTGATGCTCACCCCAGCCCTGCTCTCCTCACACCCCCAGCAGTTCACTCCTGTCCAGCGACTCTTTCTTGGCACCACTGCTAGCATTCCCGAAGCCACACAATAGATCTGACCAGGGAAAAAGCAATCAAATAAAAAATAAACACTTCTCTTTCTATCCCTCCCAAAAAAAATTTCCCTCATGCCTTTTTTTGTCTTAAAATGTAGGTGGTTTTGCAGTTACACTGGCTCCGATGCAAGTTACCTCAGGTTTGCTCAGCCAATCTGAAATATTCCTATTCAAGCTCAAGTCAGGTCCAACCTTTCAAAATAAGGCTCCTCTTGGAATCTATCCTAATCACTAAAAGAACACAATTCCAAAAACCAAACCTATTGTGGTTTCTTTATACCAAGTCTAGCTGCCTTAATTTTCAAAAGGGATGCTTAACGATACCAATACATTTGTTAATAAAACCTGAAGAACCCCGCATTATTTAAAAAAAACTCTTAATACATACCAGACAATTTATTACATTTGCATTAAAAAAACCAAATAGTATGTATAATCCAGGTAACTGAGGTCATACACATAAAAATTTATTAGACAACACGCTTTAAACTTCTCCATCACAGAACTACATATCGTTTTTGTGAAATCCCTGAACTTGATTTTCATTTTGATGTTTCCAGGCAGAAATGTTGCAAGTTGCATTTTGACCAAATACTGTACAATGTGGTTTTGCTTTTTGGAAACAGGGTTGCTTCTCTGGAGATTTTGCTCTCAGCAACTGATTGTCCTTATGCTTTAAAACAGAAAACTCCTAGGTTAATAAGGAAAAGTTAATTTTAAAACCATTCTCACAAAAATTCCCCCAAAGAAACAAGATCCAAACTTCCTACTGGAAAAATTCTAAATATAATTAATACCTTAACCTCCCATCTCTCCCCTTATGAAATGGAAAAGAAATGAAAGATGTTTTCTCTGCACAAATCTTGCTCTCAGCAAGAATCATCTCCTGCCAGAGCACATGCTCTGAATGAGCCAGACTGGATTCTTTCAGCCAGCAATGCCCATGCTTTTTGGTTCTTATATTCTCTGTTGGTTCTCTGTTGTGAGCATTGAATGAAATACTTAATGCCACTGCACTTAAATCCTATTCCAAAACGCAAAGGTGGGCTTAGTCAGGATCTAGCAACTGAAAGCCTAGCAGAAGGAAAAGACAGCTGCATGACATTTGCGAGTCTCTAGGCCAGGTTTAAGTCTAGGCAACTGATTCTGAGAAGTACCTTCACATGTATAATCCATGTCCAACAGGGTGATTGGGGCAAGACCTCAGAGTAGATGGGTACTTCTAGAAGTTTAAGATAAAATATTCATCTATTCTTCCTGTAAGGGCATATTTATCCTAATCTTAAATAAGCAGAGTTCAAAATTTCATAGAATCATAGAAAAGATTGGGTTGGAAGGGACCTTGAAAGATCATCTAGTTCCAACCCCACTGCCACAGGCAGGGACACATTCCACTAGACCAAGTTGCTAAAAGCCCCATCCAATGTGACCATGAACACTTCCAAGGATGGGGCAGCCACAACTTCTCTGGGCAAGTGGACATTTGATGTCAATGGTCTATAAGGCACCATCAGTCTGGTCTTTACCTCAGCAGAGCGGTGGCTATTAGCATGTCAGATATAGAAGTGAAGTCAGGACTGAATGGGTTTACTTGCGGCTTTTCATAATCTGGTACTACTAATCAGTACTGTCTCTCCTTCAAGGACTGTAAATGATGCTAAGTAGTAGACCATAAGCTACTAAGTTTATAAGACCACAATTACTAAATGAGAGGAGATGATCTTTGCTCTCTCCTGCAAGGAAACTAACCTTGCTTCCCACTGTCTAGAAGAAGTAGAACACTTTCCCATCACTCACCAGAGCTTGGGAACCTTGCTAAGTATGCGCTGTCTTTTGTAATTTATTTAGTTTTAAGACAGGTCGTCAAAGGTCTTGTAATCAAAAGACTACCCAAGCAGAAAGTTCCCCACCAAGTCAGCATTGCCAGGTATGGAGCAGGAAACTCAAGGCTGGTTTATGAAAACAAGTAGCAGACAAATATCCCCCCAAAATGTGCTTCTTCACAGGCACATGTCTAAAAATTTTGCGATAAAGAAAAGCAGCAAGAACAGAAACAAGAGACAGACCACAATACTTCAGAAGCCATGAGCAGCGTCACAACTACGTCTCATGCATATTCCTCAGTTTCCTCTGAAACTACCTCTGCCTTTGTCATAGAACACATTAATTCTACTGCTAGTTTGTCCTGCACTTACTCCTTGTTTCTAGCATAATACTTGAAATGCTACATTAACAGAGTCTCTATAATCACCTGATGGTCTCTCCCCTCAGGCTTCCCGAAACTGAGTAAAACAGGGAACAGATGCTTCAGGTGGGAAGCCTGTCACTTCTGTATCACAGTTTAACTCCTACCTTTGTTCTAAGCAGCTGAGATTTATTCTGAAACATGTTAGTGTTCACATCATTTTCTCTGCAACTGTTCTGGGCCCCCGCAGTATCCATAATGCTGCTTCCACAAGTCTGTGTACTATAACCACTGTCCACCTGAAATCAAGAAGTAGAGCTTTAAAAATGTACTGCAATTTAACACCAATAAACCCCTCAGATAATCAAATGCAAGTCCTATCAGGTAACAGAACTTAGTTCCACAAACCAACTACCATCAGGTAACAACAAAAGCAAATTGTAAACAGGTCTGTCAGAATTATAGAATCATAGAACAGTTCGGGTTGGAAGGGACCTTCAAAGGTCATCTTCTCCAACCCTCTGCAGTAAGCAGGGACATCTTGAACTAGATCAGAATTACTTTGGATTAAATACATTACTATACATAGTAACACAAAAATTGCTCTGATGACTCCACTGCAAGGGGAAAAAGGGAATGCGGATAAAGGATAAAAGTCACAAATACCACCTGCATGCCGCATCCATTAAGAGAAAATAGACAATTACTTCCAGAATAGCATACATATTAGAAGTGATTATGTTGAGCTCAGTTTTAACAATTTTTATTTTTACCTGAATACTACTGCTGTCACAAGGAATTGCACTGCTTTCTGCAAGAGGTGACATGTACACACGAGAGTTTTCAATACTGAAAGTAATCCCTGTCATAAAGCTGGTCATTGGTGCATTGCTATTGCCAATTGTTTCTTTCATCCACGTGTTTTCCTCTGACACTTCAGCTATGTCAGCCATATCTACAGTATTATTTTCCTTGGAGCCTTCTATATCCTGAAACGATGACAGCCTTTGATGACAAGCTTCTGAGTGATCTGGTGCGATAGACACAGTTGCTACCACAAGATGTGTGCCATGTGTAAAAGTTTCCCCGTCTGGCTGGCGTAAGGTTATTCCATTATCCATTTCTGGGAACCGAGCTTCTGCTGAAGAAGCATTCTCCTTGTCTTCCCCATCCTCACAGTGGTTCTCAACTGCAATCGGTATCCTAATGACAGAAGTCTGAAACTGGGTAGTTCTTCTGCATGCTCCAAGCCTCATAGGAGAAGACTTTTGAATTGGAGAACAACCATCTATATAAGGACTTTTTGTAGCTGGGGATGTCATTTTATTTGAGGAAGAAGAAATATCTGGTGAACAAAATGTAAATTTTCTTTGGTCTGTAAAAAACAACAAAGTTATTCTGTGAGATACCAGGTGGAGATAAAGTCATCATCCTCAAAGCCCTAGGGTCCTTTGAATCATCACAGCCAAACACACAGTATTTCACTGACTGCTGTCTCCCAGCTCCAAGGCCTGCTTAAAAAAAATAAATAAATAAAAAAAAAAAAAATAAAAAAAACCCCAAGCAACAAAAATCCCCATAAACAAACAAACCAACAAAAAACCCAAAACGAAAACACATCAGCACATTTAAACTATCATGGTAATGGCGAGTTTTTACCTCATTTTTACCACCAAATTTGTTCCCCATGACATGGTTTGCTGTACTTGAAGCCTCACATTTTTGAATGTCAATACAAAAGAAGCTGTGTGAAGGCTGGTTCTGTGGCTTTTTTCAGAACAAGTATCAATACACATGTTCTGTATGCATTTAAAAAAGAAAAACAACAGGGCAACAATAAAGTCTTCAAGAAAATCAAACAAGTGAGAAAACACCTGTGTAATCTCCACATGAAAGGGTGTTGAAATACCCCAAGGTTCACCAGAGTAAAATCATGTATAAACATGGCATTAAGCCTTACCAGGTAATGGACAGAACAGGAAATACTGACATCTTTTAGAGCAATGAGGACACAAAATGTTTGTAATTTCTTCACTAGTCAGTTTCCTTTCAAATAATCTTCACAGTCACACCATTTGAAAACTCTAGATAAACATTCTGTGTCCAATTAAAATGCTTCAGGTTGGGCCAAATCAGATTATGACCTGACTTTGTTTAGGTATATAGCTTTAAACCTCCTCCTTGCATTAGATTAATCCTTTGAAGGCTGGGGTTTTTTTTTGTTCCTATTTGGTCTCAATTCCTTCTTCAAGAATACTTTGCCTAGTTGATTTTTTGCAAGCAGATACATTTCACTGTTTCACATCATTAAGGTTTTTCATTGCTAAACAGCAAATGTGTCATATAGGAGGAGACTGCTGGTCTGCCAAGCACAGTAACTGCTACTTGCTCACAGTAAGACTTTCTGAACAGAGAACAGTTCCAGTAAGAATGCAGCAGTTTTTATAATAAACACATGTAAATCAAGAAAGAAAGAATAACACATATACAGTTAAACCATACCTGACAGTGGTGTCTTTCTTATGTGAAAAGCAATTGGTGAAAAAGCAGGAGAACCATTAGGTGCAGGAGACCCCTGTGGAAATGTGGGACTGGTTATACTTCCCAGACTGTAAATACTTGCTCCTCCCTGAATAGGGCTTGATGAAATCTGACCCTTCAGTTTGAGAGAGAGGGGAGGAAAAAAATTTAATAAAAAAAAAAAAATAATAAAAAAAAATTAAAGCATATTTTCATAATGTAAATTTTTACTAATATGTAAATAGAAAAACTATTCTAACTAAAAAGCTTAATATGGCAGCACTGAGGAAAGCTAATCATGTACAATTGCAATCTCTATCATTAGTTTATCTTAAATATTCCAGCTGTAGCTCTTCACTTGGACTTTATGCCTCCACAACAGGAAAGGAGCAATGGACTTAAACTAGCACATAATAATAACCAAGACTGCAATATCCATTGTAAGTAAGAACTATGAGAAGCCTTTACAAAGAATTAATGCTATCTGTGTATACAGTCAAGTATTTAATCCCAATTTCATACCAATGCAGATGAAGGCCAACCACTATATACATTCTAATGGAATCAGCATTATCTGAATTTAACTCAGCAGCAGACATAATACTTTTCCTTAAGAAGAAAGAATAGTGGTTCTGATCTTGCTTAAGAGTATGGTGCAAGAAGTCACTTGAGCAGTGCTGTAGGAACATTGTAGGAATGGTTTACTAGGTTACTACAGTGAAGACTTTTTAAGCCACACTCTAGCTCAGGTAATCTTTTTTTTCCATGCACTTCAGCTGCCAAACAGAAGAAACTGTACCACCTAAACCAGTTTAGCTGTAACACATCCACCTGGGAATAAGATTCATCTGGCTTAATTTAAAAAACAGACATTATGTTCTGTGTTCTAATAAATGTCTCTTCATCTGAAATTTAGCACTGCATTCAAAGATCCACAACTCATTTCCTCCACTATAAATGAGTTTAGGAGTTATAAGGGAAATAATTACATCACCTGTTCATATCAGCTAGTATTTTAGACAGCAGTTCATGGATTTAAACAGGTCTTTTTCTGTATACACATTTTATATACATATAAAAAAGGTTTCAACATGCTTTCAGCAAGTCTTGTATATGTATTGATTCCTACTTCCTTTTTGTAAAATTAAAGCGTAATTCTTTCTGTACAAGAGAACAGCATCCCAGCATAATAGTTTGATATAATAAGAAGTCAGTGATAAATTATTTCAAAACTTTTGTTCATGTTTTTTACAACTTTGGAATTTGGAGGGAGAAAAAACTCAACAAAAGCCAACTCACAAAACACACACTACCAAAACCCAAGCCACAAAAGCACCCTTTGGCTTAACACCTACGCTATCATACAGCAGTTGTAGCTTATTAAAAAGATGACTGCTCCCCTTGTGAAGTCTGTTAGAACACAGAATCAGCCTGCTCCAAGAACTGCTCCTGTGCCAAGTCAGTCACATTCCACCCAGCACCCAAACCAGGTTACTTACTGAACTAGGTGTTTCTAGAGGGCTTCTGCACCGAGCTGGAGAGATGTCTATTGAACAAAGCACTCCAAGTGGCTGACTAGCACATGGACTATGTGGAGAAATGGATAAACACTCAGACACACTTCCATTTTCTTCTAGAAAGAGCTTTCTTCTGAGTGATGAAGAGCTCAGATTTCCCTGAGACTGATCTGAAAATTCATCAGTTCTGATATATTCACCTAGAAATGTCAGGGTGAAGTAATTTCCAGTAAGAATGCAAGAAAAAAATTCTATTAGAGAGACATATAGAACTAACTTAAAACATTTAATCCAATCTGCACCAAATAATTGATCTAATTTAGGCACCTATCCCAAAGGATCACTTGTTATCATTACAAAGAGCCCACTGTGTCTACTAAGGTTCCACTTCTGCCTATCATGCTTTAATACTAAAGTCTGCATTTAAAAAAATATATAAATACTGGCTAACATCTACTTACTGGCCTTTTCACATCTGTGTATTATTCTTCACAGCCGAGTTGTGAAAAAGGGATTATTATACTACCCAAGCAAAACTAGACCCTTTTTCAGGCCTCCCATATGGTTTGATCGTAGTCATGATACATCACCCAGAGGCAAAACAGTCAACTTGAAGTCAAAGCAAAAAGCATACAGATGTTAACAAAGACCCATTAAAGTATGCTACTCTTTACCATATCAGTTATTTGCTTTTACTCTATTCTAAATGGATACTCCTTGTAGAATAATTTTTTCCTGAATTCACAAACCGTGCATTGATGGAAGCATTTGTTAGGATGAAATATGGTAGCAATCAATATAGTTCTGATTTTCTGTTTTAATTTTGATGGCCCACAATCAGGGCTGTCATACAGGGATAGGAACGCACAGCCAAAAACCTCTGAGTACACCCACTATTCCCACACAGAAGCCCCCTACCTGAGAAGCTGGCAGCAATTACTTGATAAAACAGTTACAATCAGACAATTTGGACTCTTTCCTCCCTACTCAGCAGTCACAGCTTTTTTGCCACCACACAACTTTCAGTCACCACCGTGGCTTCAGTTCTATGAAAGGCACAGAATTACAGCATTGCTTTGCTCAAGGCAAAGTTGGGCTATGAGCCCCAAGGCCAGCAATGTGAAGTTGAACAGCTGTAAGTTAAGTAAGGGCTCTATTGGGGGGAGGCAGGGCATGCCTTCTGCTTCCTACCTTCTATGCATTCAGAATTATTAATCACTTTGCAATTGTTCTCCATATACCTCGTCTTTTATCTTTATGTCTACACTGAAAGCATATCATTTAAGTCAGCTGTCCCATGAAATATGCAGTAACTGTTTATTTAGACCACAGTCTTAAAACTTTCATTCATACATTGTTTTCAATATTTCATAAGACAAGAAAACCCCAGCAAACAATACAAGTTTTCTATTTAGACAATCATAATTAAATTTAGATATGACACAACATACCTAGTATTTTCTCTAAATTAAAATCCACTGGCAAAGACAGTACTGTCTGACAAGCAGCTGCAATGAATAAAACCAACAAAATTAGCTTTCAGTGACCTCTGACTAAAGCTGTAGAAACAAAAATCCACTTTCAAATTGCACTGCAATTAAGCCGTTTAAGTTACAGTTGCAATAAGGAAAAGTGTTAATTAAAGCTAGGATTCTGATTTGAGAACAAGTATGTGCAGCACACTCAGTCCTAGAGGTAAACAAAACAAGGGTTGTAACATAAAAGCCTCTGGAGAGGCATTCTGAACTGAAGAGAGATGTCTCTGAAGAAAAGATTCAAAAGGAAATGGGAGAAAATTCATCAAAATACCCTGGGGAAAAGCACTGCTTATTTATCTAAAATGAAACAGTTTTAAAAAGATTTCAGCTATTTATGTGGAAGAGAAAATAATCAAGATTCTCTAACCCGAAACAATCCAACACATTAAAGGCTTCTTGAAACTGTAATTTACCGATAAACCTGAGACTTAGATTCACTTTTTAATTCAGAAAAGGTGCATGCATTGAGTTGAAAAAAAAAAATGCACTCCACAGTCTACAGACAGCTTCAGTTTTTATTTTGGAAAAAATATGAAAGATTGTAATAGAATTACTATGAGAAACATATTAATAGTACCATACACTACAATAAAAAAAAGTATTTCTACAGGGATATTAACAAAAGAATTACTGCCTTTTGAAATTAAATAGACATTAAAAAAATGGGTCATTTTGCTTCAGGAAAAGCCCGTAATTTCAGACATTGCCTTTTACCCACCATTGCTTTTCCCAGGCTGCAAAGCTAGTTGTCTTCCAATCGGAGAAAGGTTATTTAGATCTATGGCTGTAAAACAGATAAGAACTTAAATTTAAGCATGCATTGCATACAGTTTTGAAACCAAGCAGCAATAAGTTAGAGTACTTAACGCAACTAAAGAAGGGAGTTCTGAAAAAGGTTACCATTATAGTTGATTAAGAGAATTTCAGCACCTTTCTAGTCAAAAAAAGCTTAGTGAAATAGCATCAACTTTGCCTAAATCTTTGTCTCCTGCAGCCTTCTCTACATTATGGATACTTAAACTCAAGTTTGTGCTTAGCCAAACAGGCTGTGTTCAAGTAAATCACATTTCCAGAAAATCATGCAGTTTGAACATGAAGACAAAGATGAGGAACCTACTATTCTGTTTTGTTGTTTTGGGGTGGTTTTTTTTTGTTTGTTGGGTATTTTTGTGTTGGTTTTGGTTTTTTGTTTTTGTTTTTTTACACAGCTAAGGAACACATTATACCATCTTCTTTCAGCACACACTTTCCCTAGGTCTAGGACTATGGCTTATGTTCTCTGCCAAAGAAGTGACGATCATACAGTTGACAATTAAAAATACACTATCCACAGGCTGCATTTCCTTGATAAAAAATTTTAAGTTTAGCCTCTTCCAAATCTTGCAAAAGTCCCCACTTACTTCAGAATCTCCTACCAAACAATACTGAATGCAAACAGTACTTTATAGCTAATATTTGTCCAACCTGTAATGCACTTACTATGTATTCTATTGGTTATATAGAAATTTTAATAACATTAATAATAAAATCTAATAATGGCATAAACAAAATAAACAGAACATTCACACTACATACAGTGACAGTGAGGTAGCAGGACACAAAGAGGACAACAGGAATTTATATGGCAAGTAAGGGTCAAAAAATACAGAACTCAGTTTCCCATATACTTATATTGGCAGGAAAGCAGTCTGAATAATTCAGAGGTGCAGCTATCAGAAAAGCTAAGTAGATGACTTGGCTATTACCAGTACTGACGCAGAAAAGTTGTGTGCTTGAAGACAGGTTTCGAAAGGAAAAAGATTTAAGAACAGGAACCAAAAATGACAAAAAGGAAAACTGTAGAAGATTCTGGCTTAGAAAATAATTTGTAAGCAAAGAAAGCACTCTGAGAGAACAGCTAAAAGTCTACTAGTTGTGCCATCTTTTATCATTGGTTCTTAAAATTTAAATGAAGGTTGAAAAAAAATTATGCTTGATGATTTCTCCAAAAGCTAGGCTAATTACGGGTGACACACAGAAGCAACTTACAATTACCTGAACTAAACTGTGAAACTTGCTTGCCTTCATGTTCAGTCCAAGGAGAAGGAACTATGAGCCTTTTTGTGAAAAACTAGAGTAGAATAGAAACAAACCATCTTAGCACTTTTAAAAATTGAAGAAACTCAAATTTAGATCAGTACCCTGAACAAGAAAAAATTACTTCATACCTTTTGCAACTCATAGATCTCTATCTTAAGAATTTTAACTCTTCCTTCCCCAAAACCTAAATCCCTTATACCCCAAAAATATTTCATTATTTCAAGTCCAGAGAGGTTAAAAAAAAGTGATTTAAAGACAACCCCAAAGTTCTTTATAACACATACCACCCCAGATCTTTCAAGCCTGCAGAATGAAAATTGTGTGACAATTCCATATAACAATGATTAATCATTTCAAAAAGGGAATTGTCTCTACCATACTTATTGCACAGTAGTTTAACATAATTATTTTAAATTTTTCAGTTTGTTGACTTTTGACAATTAAGGTATTTTGCAGAACTGCTGAAGAGACAGTGAAAGGAAAAGAAGAGGACAACAAAGGTTATGGCAACCTTAAGTGTATTTGGCTAAAATAGGTTAGCAGCAAAACATTTATCAGTACTGGCATTTAAGTCTCTTTTCTTTGAACTAGAAACTATATCTGCTGTGATAGTCGCACTCCAGAACACACTAATGCTGAGGATATGAACACTACTACATAGCTTCACAAAATACACGGTAAATCCTCTTCCCACAGTAAAAGACTCAAAACGAATGAAAATGAAACAGCTTGAAACACCCAACTATTAAAAGCATAATTTTTATCAGTCATGGTTTCAAGCTGTTCAGCTGCATAATTCATAAGTTTATATGTAACAAAGAAAAAACATCCCTTTTAATCACAGATTTAGAACAACAGAGCATGTTTGCTGCAGGTCAGCTACCTAGCACCTTTATGGAATCATGAACCATTTCTTGTTGATAAGAGACAGAAACTCATAACAGCATGATACAACATAAAAAGGTCAGTAACACTACCAAAACCTTATTTTAATTGAAATAGCACTGAAGATTTGAAACACTTTTCCCTCTCTGCTAGACAAATTGATGGTAAAAAATAAAACAAACAAAAAAATAATCCCAGAAAGAACTCGGAAGAAACAAAAAAAAAAAAAAAAAATCTAGGTTCTGCTGTATTTTTAAAAATGTAATAAAAGAAATTATGCTATCTAACACCAACAGTTACTGTAAACCCTAAAATACTCAAGAAATTTTAAACTAAATTAATTAATTTCTAAGAATTATCTTACTGCTATATTCCCACAAGCCAAGCAACACAAAAGAAACAAAATATGCTGATTTGACCTATAGGTGTGTGAAAGAAGATGGGAAGAAGATCATGTGGGTTCCAACTACATCTGCAAGTGATGAGAACAGAAAATTACTTTCTTACTGACCAGTAAAATATAATAGGGTTCTGGGTTTTGAAATCCTGTAATACATGTGGATCTTTTTTGCAGGTATGTAGCTAAAGCAAATAAATACTTGATAGCATAAAAAGTTTTATTACCTCCTCAATGGCTTTTTGCCTTCTGTCTTCTGTCTCCTTATCAATTCTAGGTAATAAATGAAAAACAACTCAATTATCAAAACCACTACATAATTGGGAAAAGAAGTAAAGTCCAACCATGTAATCTTTTACAGATGCTTAAGAATAACATTATAAATGAAACTGCACTAAATAATAAATCTTACTTTTTACTGCCATGTACAATAATCTCATACTATAAATATGGAAATATGGATGCATTTCTGTTACTCCTGTTCATTTGAAAGATCTGTACCATCTCTAAGTACGTATTTGCAAATCTGCTATTTAACTGGACCAAAAAAAAAATCATAACCAATCTTCCAAAATAATCATAGAATCACAGAACGGTTTAGGTTGGAAAGGACCTTAAAGATCATCTAGTTCCAACCCCCCTGCCACAGGCAGGGGCCCCCTCCACCCACATACACCTCC
Source organism: Nestor notabilis (assembly GCF_000696875.1). Classification (NCBI taxonomy): domain Eukaryota; kingdom Metazoa; phylum Chordata; class Aves; order Psittaciformes; family Psittacidae; genus Nestor; species Nestor notabilis. Next base: position 15,145 of record NW_009916991.1, read on the forward strand.
AAAAA
>NW_009916991.1:15196-17912 GCF_000696875.1 Nestor notabilis
CTGTTCCAGTGCCTCACCACCTTCACATTAAGTCTAACCTATACCTTTCAAAGAGTACTGGCTTACCTAGCTAGCTTTCTCAGCTCTACCCTTCTGCAGGAGTCCCGAAAACCAAAGAAGACTATACTTCATAGGTCTTGGTACGGAACACTCCAAGAAGATAAATTGTGTTGTGTCAAGGAGCAGAAGAGGTAGCTTGGTAACAACCACTGGCAAGACATTTTCTTGCTTCTGTTGACTGCTTTTATCTGGCTGTCGTCCAGACTGCAGTTAAGAGTGGATCAGCAATTCTTAACATTAAAAAGAGTGACACAGAGGCAGCCTCATCTAAATATTATATCCACATTAGGGACACATGAAAATCTATGGTAAAAGATTTGAATAAAATGTCTTCAATGCTGCACTGAAATGTCAATAAAGCAAAAGAAAAGTGTTCTAGTATTGAAGCACGGTAACTGCATAAAACCAGACTAAGTTACCTATCATGACTCAAATACATTGCTTGGCGTTGAACATCTTCCAAGTCAATTTCCACAGGATTTATTACAGCAAGCTGATCAATAGACCATCTAAATTTTCCTGGTGTCTAAAAAAAAAAAAATAATAAAGGCACAAACATCTTAGTGCTTGCTAGTCTCAAAAGATAAAAATAAAACCACAGGACAAATCTCAATGGAACAATGCAATCATAACTTCCATATAGTTTCTGTCAGAGACTATCAAAAGAGCTTCCATTTGAATTACCTATTAAAAGAGTAAGTCAATCAGGCTTCTTTATCCTGGTAGTGGTATTACAATGATTTACAAGATAATATAAAGTGGAAGGTTATAGCTAAAATTTACAAACTGAAGTGTCAAATTCTTTTAAATTTCTGAAGATAGATATACTAAAGATAGAGAACTTGGGATAAAATTTAGTCGCTCCTAGATTGCCACTATCAAAATTGAGGTTCCATGAAAACCCAACATGCACATCTAACCTAAATTATTCAAATAATAGAGCAGCCTTCTTTTCACCTTGCAGTTCCAAGAAGACTCAGGAGTTGCAGTCCCATATGCATCTTGCAAAGTCTCCCTTGTAATGCCATGCATAGCACACAACAAAATCCAATTCAGAAATGAAGCAGCTTCATCCCTTTATTTAACATTTAATTACAAAATACTATTCAAGTATCTGTTTGAAAAATTATCTACCAAGTCCTGGTAGATCACTCATTAGCACAGCATCATCTCTACCACTTATCAGAAAGTAATTCAAACTGCAAACCAGCATATGATTTGCAACTAAAAAAAGTCGTATATACACAAAATCATCAATGTGAATATGCAAATAGCTCATAACAGAAGTGAATTTACGTTTTACTTGCATCCAGCCTGCTTAGCATGTAAATAGGAAATGGAGTGTTTTTGAACTTTAGGTATGACAAAAGCACCACATCCAACAACTGCCTTTTATCTACTTTCAACTGGTTTTAGCACTTAGCAAATAGAAAGAAGACTACCAATGTTAGTATTCAAAGCAGCATACTCCTGTAATGAGAACAAATACCAAATGCCACCAAAATTCTTTGGCTTAGCATATATATTAAAGTATGCTAAATAAAATACACTTTTTAATGCATTTCAAAATATTAGCACTACATTTGAATAGCTACACAACTACAAACTAGATCTTACAGGCGAGGGTTTTGTTGATTTAAAGATTGAAGGACTGGAAACAATCTGCTCCTGAAGAGTACAATAATCACTGGGACTTTCAAAAGGATTCAGGATGGTGACTCGCCCTGGAGTTTCTGGCGTTATCTGCATTTTAGCTTCTTTTGTCTCACCCATAACACTAACAGATACCTGGAAAAGAAAGAGGGAGAGAAAAAATGTAAGGGGAATTAAAAAAAAAAAGGCAATTATAATTTTGACTTTTTAGGGTCATCCTGAAGGTTTTGGGAAGAGATGAACAACCGTTTTTAAAGAGCCAGAAACATTTATAAGACTAACAAAGCCAAAGCTAGCTTTGACATGTGAAGCTAATAAATACGGCTGATAAGAACAACTGAAAATACATAGAACCTCCAAAAAGGAGACATGAAAGAGCACTGAAAAAGCAATTTAAAATAAACCAAACAAACAAGCCCCCTAAAACAAATAAACAAAAACACCTGAAGAAACAAAAAAGCGTTGAAGCCAAATATATTCCTGGAGGGCAGGTCGCATACACCTAACCCTGGCACTCAAGAGCTTCAGAAATAAGGTTGGACGGAGCTTTCAAGGACCTGGTCTAGTGGAAGGTGTCCCCAGAGAGGCTGGAACTAGATGATCTTTCAGGTCCCGTCCAACGCAAACCATTCTATGATTCAAAGATTACTAGAACGGGGGTAGCACGGGGTCGGTCTCCCCTCGGTGCCAGCCCCGCGTTGCCCAGAAGCTGAGCAGCCAGCACAAGAAGCAAATGGAGAACCACAACGGCTGCCGGCCAGCAACCTGCTCTGTTGGTCTACACCGGCCAACCCCTGAAGCTTCTGGCTGCAGGCAGCTAACCCCGGGCGGTGGGGGGCAACAGCGCCCTCAGAAGAGTCCCGCTTCGTTCAGGCGCTAAACACCGGCCCACCCCCCAGCCCAAAGGGCCAACTCCGGAGCAGTTGCGTGAGGCGCTACCGCTCCCTCCCGCGGCGGAAGGAAGAAGGACGTGCGAGTCTGCTGCTGCTGTCCCCCCGCCCCG